>NW_009648642.1:404370-422498 GCF_000708025.1 Charadrius vociferus
GGTTCAGGAAAGCATCCCTGGCAGCTTGTGCTAACGTGCCACTGACACCCACAGCGCCACGGGGCTCCAATCAGCTCTGCAAGGACCCAGTCCTTCTCCTCCTTCCTACCCCAAACCTCATCCTTTCAAAGCGTTAACACCTTTCATCCTCCGTCCTTCGGGCTTTCTTTTTCTCATGCACGGAGCCCCGCGGCTTCTCTCTCTTGCTGCATCAGGCTGCACAGACGGCAGGGAGCAGCTTTCCAAAGTGACAGCCACCCACACGGACCCCAAGGACAGGAGCGTGGCGCTGAGCTCATGTCTGCGGCCGTGGGCTGGAGCCTGCCCTCTCGCCGCCAGTGCAGGCAGGCACCCGTGAGCTAATCCTTTCCACGGCCAGCACGGGGGGCGGCAGGGACTGGGCAGCCTCGTTTTTTGGCTGGAGGGCCATTGTCATCAGCAGCAACATCGCTTGCACATGAGCCTTTTCACATCCTGGGCTCCCACTGGTGGCAAGTGGCATGGGATGGCCACCATGGTCCCCAGCAGCCACATCTCCTGACCTCCAGGCATGACGGTCATTGCTTGCATGTCCAGGTCCTCCATCCCCTGTCCCCAAGAGCGTGTAGTGGTGGGGAGGATGAAGCCCGTGGTCCCCCTGGGATTTGCACATCTGGTGCTGCAGGTGCCCTGCATGGGCCATCCCCGTGGGTGCCCTGGGAAGGACGGCCGGGTCCCGCTGGGCTTGGGATGTGCAGGGCTCCTTCCAGCCAGCCCAGGGTCTGGGCTCCACCAGCGGGACAGGGCAGCCCTGTCTGACATGGACTGGTTCTCTGCTGGAGGCTGGGAGAGGCTACGCCCTTAAACAAAATGCACTTAAACTCATATAATTACAACAATTATTAGCACTGTTTACTAGGCCAAGATCTGCAGCACTGGAAACATTAAAACCCAGAATCTGCAGAAACCACAGCATTATGAACTACCCAGAGGAGTTTCTTGCGTGCATCACAGAAGGAGTGCTAAAATGAAGTTGTCTTGTGCACATCCATCCTCGTGTCCTTTCAAAAGAAATAATTCTCATTGCATTGGTTTCCTGAGGTGGGTCTGGCCAGCCCCCATTGCATCCCGTAGCAGAACCTCAGCCTTCTCCATGGAGCTTGCTGGCACGTGGATTTATGGCATCGCAGACCTGATGTCCACACCACCTCCCTCGTGGTTGTGAACACATCCCGCGCCCGGAAAGCCGAACCGCTGGGGCCAGCGAAGCATCCGACCCCTGCTGCAGTGTTTGCAGCAGGTAGGTAAATAATTAGCAACGAGAACTGATTGCGGTCCAGATAAATTTAGTTCAGCTGCACTGAGACCATAAAGGTGGCATCTCCTCCCACCACCTCCCCACAGGGACGGGGCTTCGCTGTCGGGGCGAGCTGGTGTTGGCTGGTGGTACCTTGAGGGCATGACATCTGTGGGTGTTGTTTTCAGCTATCAGTTGCTCCACCGCAGGCAAAGTTTAGCTCTAGATAAATCAAGACTATTTCACTGAAGTCCAGATGACTCATAACCACAGGGCAGGAAACTCTTTTATCTTTGGGGCAGCCAGTTTAATATAGATAGATGTTCACTCCTGAGCTCTGAATAATTTCTGTCTCTTTCCTTCTCATTAAAAGCAAATCAGATGAGGGAAAATAGTGAGAAATTTCTGTGTCGCCTCTGTTTCTCCCATCTCTGAAAGAACTTCCTCCAAATTGTGCAGTCTGCCTGTACTGGGTCCTTTGCCATATATTTTAATTGGCAGAAAAAAGTGCTTTTGCTCCAAAGTGCCACTCCTTTTTTAAACCTTGATTCTGCAAGTGTGGATGGAGCAGGGATCTGTTACAACAGGGTCTAACCCAGCTTCCAGAGAGGTACTTTTGGGGTCTTCCTTCCTTCCCTGGTGTGGGAGAGTATTGTTGCCTCCTTGGCTGAAGGGGAACCACAGAGCAGTTAGGCATCTTGCCGATGAGCCTGCTAAAAGCAGCAGCTGGAGGTGGAGAGCGGAGGGCTTGGGCAGCAGGGAGCTCTTAAACACAAGAGAAAAGGCAAGGTTTTGCTGGAGAGCCTCCTGAGTTGGTTATTTCTCTTTCCTAGGTATGTCAGATGGCACTTTGCTTCTTGGGCTCGGTCGGTGGGTCAGAACCTGCCTTCGTGGTTGCCTCTTCCAGCCAGAGTGCCCTGCCTGCACAGGCACGGGTGGCTTTTCTCTTTGAAGTTCTGTCTACCAGTGACAGCAGAACTGCGTGATACTTTCCTGCTCCTTTGGTATCTGAGGTCCTGTATTCGCCGTCTGTAGAGGCTTGTGTGTGCCGTGCGCGGAACCCCTTGGCATCATGAGGAGCCTTCCGCAGGAGCTGCTCGATGTCCGTGATGAAACACGGTGTGCTCAGGCTGGCACAGCCATAAGCTGAGGAGCTGGGTAGGTCTCGGTGAGGCCAGAGCTGGTTCTCCACCACTTCCCTGCGTTGTGCAGGTCTCTCCTCATGTGGTGATGCCCTCCTGGTAGAGACCTTCTCCCCTTCTTCCCCACCAGAACCAGCAGGACCCTGCTGCACAGATCTCACCGACCTCCACATGGTTGCTTAGGGGTGTCGTGCCACCTGAAGCTCACGTGGTTGGTGTTCACTGCCTGTCTGTCTAGTCGATAAAGCCCTACGTTCAGATAACGCCCATCCCTGGAGGAATCCGGGGCAGCAACCTGACACCGTGGCTTGGGCCACGCTCGAGACCTCTAAATCCGTAGGCTGAAGGCAGTGAGATGAGCGGTTGGCAGGAGCCAACCTCCCCATCGTTTTCCGCTTCTAAATATCACAGTAATAAAAGGTAAAATCATGAAAGGACTTCTGCGGCCCACTGTGCCTAATCTGAAATCAGGATGATGAAGAGCACGTAGCGAGGTTGTTATTAATATCCTGCCTCCTGATGACGGCTTTATAAACATCATCATCACAGGCACAGCTTCACGGTAGCATTTTGGCATGACCTTCTAGACAACTGTCACGCTTTTTATCACGCTTACCCCTCGCTTGATATTTAACCAATAAAGTGATACGGGGAAGACCTTGCTCCTAAATATCTGACCTTATACACAGGGCTACGAGGTCAAAACCGCGAGAAACTGTGCTAAGCGTCGTTGTGCTAAATGCTCCTTAGACCTGATGCTCCTTGTCTGGGAACGGTGCCACAGGCTACAGCAAGAAGGGGATCAGATGTTTGATGGCAGCGAAAACCCTCGGTGCTGTAAGGGATGACTCATGGGCAAAAGCCCCACACAGCAGCGAGGCCACGCTCGTGCTGAAACCGGGGACTTTGCCCGGTGGGGGTGAGGTCTTGGTGGGGACATGAGGGTGACGGCTGCAGGGAGAGGCCAAGAAAAGATGCCGGCTTTCCTAGTGACCTGTACGTATTTATCATGGCTCTTTAAAGTAGACATTAAGATCAGAGTGGAGGAAAGTTTTTGTGGCTTAATCAATGTGGATGGAGAAGGTGAGGAGCAGCTGTGGAGCCTGCGTCTGCTGGTGAGCAGGAGACTGGGGGTCACTGGTCCCCATTGGGATCTGGCATTGTCTTGGTGCTGTTAGAAATGGCCTTTTGTCCATTCCTCTCTCTTGTGCACATTCAGAGGGTGCCCTTTGCTGGAATAAGGACCCTGGGGAAGGAAGCGTAGCGAAGAGGGCTGGGGAATGGTGGTAAGCGCAGGAGCCGGGTTCCTGATGGAAGGATGGATGTGGAGAGGGTGCACGAGGCCATCCCAAGCCAACTGCATGGTGGGCAGCACTCACCCAGCACGGGGCTGGGGGGCTGTCAGTCCCTGCGGCCCCCACTGCTGAGAGGGTCTGGGCAGCCCATCTCTGGAGGAGGTGGGTGGCAAAGACTGGGAGGAAGGAGAGGTTTCCCCAGTGTGATGGATGGGGACTGGTTGCAGACCTCAGCCGCCTGAGGTTGCTTAGGGCATCCTGGCTCCAGGGCAGTGTGGGGCCAGACTGGCCCTTGGGTCTGGAAGGGAATGTCTCACCCACAGGGTTCATACGAGCCTCTCAGCACACCTGCAGGGCCAACAGGAGCGATGGGGAAGAGGACTGGACTGGCCTCAGCTGATAACAGATGGATGAGGGTGTTGCTGGCACCGGTATCCACCATGCAGCCACTGACATCAGTGCTGCCCCGGCGCTGCTCTGGCTCTCCTGGGTTGTGCCTCGGTCCTGATGCTGCAGATGTGCCTCTGACTTTCTGGCACGTCCTCACCTGCCTTGTTTCCCCACCTTCTTGCCCTCTCCCAGGTCATCCTCCCCTAAAATGACGCAGCAGATGCGGGACCTGCAGCTGGCGCAGGCCAGGAAGCCGCCAGGCCCTTCCTCTCCCAATGCAGCCAAGAGGCTTTACCGAAACCTGTCGGGGAAATTCCGTGTCAACTACACGTCCTTCGACGAGAGCAGCCTGGTGGGACGGGGCGAGAAGGAGAAACTCCGCAAGTCCTACCTGGTCAGTGCCCGCTGGCTCCATCCAGCACTCCCATGGCTGGGAAGATGGGGATGGAGGGTCCGTGCGTGGGCCATGTCACCTGGGTGGAAGCCCAAGAGTGCGTTGAGTGAAGCTGCCCTGGAGCAAGTTCAGCTGGAGCTGATCTGGATCTTTGCTCAGCATCATCCGGTTGTGGCGGCGATGAGCTGATGCTTCTTAGCCCCTGGGACGAGGGTAGCCCCCACCGCCCCGGTTTGGGTTTGTGGGGTGCTGGTGAAGGGCTGGGGTGTTGGGTGGGGTGGAGGAGGGTGCTCCATGCTCAGCTGACCCACGTTTCTCCCTCCATTCAGTTCCAGAGCAACGCTGCCCTCTTTGAGGCCGTGGAGCTGCAGGACCTAGACAGGGTCCAGGAGCTGCTGAAGCAGTACAGCCCTGAGGAGCTGGACCTCAACACCCCAAACAGCGAGGGGCTGCTGCCCCTGGACATTGCCATCATGACCAACAACGTTCCCATCGCCAGGGCGCTGCTGCAGGCGGGAGCGAAGGAGAGCCCTCACTGTGAGTTGGTGTGGGGGAGCTATGCCCATCACCTGGGTCTCCAGCCTGGTGGAGCAGCGTACTCCCAGGCAGTGGGGTCTGGGTGAGGAGGTGGGCACTGGGGTCTGCGGAACTGGTGCAGGCTGTAGCAGGGACTCAAGTGGAGCCATGCACTTGAGTGGAGCACAGGAGCAGGACACAGAGCGGAGGACGGGGTCTTGGGGTGGGGACTTGGTGGCAGCAGAGCCTGGGCTTGTCCTTATTGTGAGGAACGGCTGAGAGACCTGGGGGTGTTCAGCCTGGAGAAGAGGAGGCTGAGGGGAGACCTTATCAGTCTCTACAGCTTACCGAAAGGAGGGTGTAGAGGTGGGGGCTGACCTGTTCTCCCTGGTGACAAGTGATAGGATGAGAGGAAATGGGTTCAAGTTATGTCAGGGGAGGCTTAGATTGGATATTTGGAAAAATTTTTTCCCCGAAAGGGTTATTAAACATTGGAAGAGGCCGCCCAGGGAGGGGGTGGACTCGGTATCCCTGGAGGTGTTTAAAAAAAGGGTAGATGTGGTACTTGGGGACAAGGTTTAGAAGTGGTTTTGTCAGGGTAGATTAATGGTTGGACTTGATGATCTTAAAGGTCCCTTCCAACCTCAACAATTCTATGACTCTATGATTCTAACCGCCTCCTCTTCCCTCCTGGCTCCCCTCCTGGGACCCACGGCCATGCCCACCCATCCCGCAGTCGTGAGCCTGGAGAGCCGCTCGCTGCACCTCTCCACGCTGGTGCGGGAAGCAGAGCAGCGTGTCAACGAGCTGACGGCGCAGGTGGTGAACGAGGCACCCAACGTGGACTGCTCCGAGAAGGAGAAGCAGCTCAAGGCCTGGGAGTGGCGATACCGGCTTTACAAGCGCATGAAGGCAGGGTTTGAGCATGCCCGTGAGTGCCCGCAGGAGGGCTGGGGGGGGGACTGGGGGGCAGTCCCCATGCTGAGGGAAGGAGCAGGGCTGTATGTGGTTCAGGCATGGGGTGCACCAGCCCCCATCAGAAGCTCCTTGCACCCTGTATGGGTGCATGGGGGGTGAGCGCTCCGGGAACATGTCCCTGGGAGTGGGGGGAGGCCCAGGAGGGACACTTAGGGGTTTGGAGTGACCGTCCTCGCTGTAGTGGTCCCTGCGCTCTCTGTCCCCAGGAGCACCAGACGCCCCTACCAACGTCCAGCTCTCCGTGGCCAGCAGCTCCTCAGTGCAGGTGACCTTCTGGGAGCCCCTGAGCGTTAACTCGGCCGTTGTCACCAAGTACAAAGGTAGGGACCCCACAGCAGTGCCGGGGGACACACGGCCATGGCAAGCACTGCAGGTGTGCCAGGGCGACACGGTGGGGCGCTCGCCCCATACGTGCCTTTGCCCATTCAAACCAGATATTTTGGGCTTCTGGAAGAATTTCCTCCGTCCCCAGCTCCTGACCCATCGTTTGAGGGTCAGGGACCCATAGCTTCTCCCTGTCTCAGGGAGAAGGACCGCAGCTCCCCATGCGGTCCCCCCCACTGCGGCTCCCCCTCTCCCCTGCCTTCGCCCTGGTGCTGCCCACAGTCCCTCTGCAGCTGGTGGTCCCCGACACCCTGCTGCCAGCCCTGGTAGCCTGTCCTCGCTCCGTGAAGCCACGCAGCAACTTGGGGGTCTCTCTGCTTTCAGTGGAGTGGAGCTGCTCCCCCACCTTCTCACCGCTGCTGGGGGAGGCCGTGATCGACAAGCTGAAGAACCTGCACTTCACCATCCGGGGGCTGGTGTCGGTGAGCTTTTGGGGTGCCCCACGGGGGTCCGGGCTGTGGGGGGACAGCCCGTGGCCGGGAAAAGCTGCTGGCCATGGTGCAGCCTGTGGGGTCAGTCCCTGCAGCCTGTGCGGGATTGTGCCACGGCAGTGGTCGGCACAGCCCGTGGGCAGAGCTAAGAGTGTGGGGCCGGGAGAGGCATCTGTCTGTCCCTGCATGGCCGTGGCTGCCCTGGCTGTGGGGAAACCCCCTGCACGGGCTGCCTGGGGCTGCTGGAGTGAACGGGGCCATTCACCGAGCGCCTGATTTATGGGGAAACCCCCTGCACGGGCTGCCTGGGGCTGCTGAAGTGAACGGGGCCATTCACCGAGCGCCTGATTTATCCTCTGTCCCCCACCCTGCTCCCATCTCCACCCGTGCTCCTCCTGGGCAATAAATCAGTGGCTCCTTCCTCTGCCACCTGCACAGATCAACCCCCCACACCAGCCCTGCCGCTCATTGGAGAGGGGGGACCAGCCCTGTCTCCATCTCCGGGAGCTCGGCAAGGTCACGGACTGGTTGGGGCCGGGGCTCCCCGCTGTTTTATCTTCTTGAGAACCACAGGGGCCACGCTGCCTGTCAGCTGTCCCCTCCCCGGGGGCTGCCGTCCTGTCCCCGGCACGCATTGGACCGGCGAGGGGGGACGGGGCAGTATGGGGACCACGACGGGATGGGGACCATGACAGGGTGGAGCTTGGGATAGGCAAACGGGGAGATGCTGGGATGAATGGCGTCGCCCTTACCAGGGACGTGCAGCACCGAAGCTCTGGTGACAGGCAGGGACCGCCAGCTCCAGGAGCAGGGAAAGCCCTTAATGCGGCTAGAGGGGCTTAGCCAAGGTGGTGGTGTCGGAGCCCCGGGGCCGCTGTCAGGGTGGGAGAGCTGCCCTGGTACACGGCAGGACGGGGCTGGAGCGGAGCTTGGAGCAGCGCCACTGCAAGGAGCTGGCCCGAGCCCATCAATCATGCTTTCAGAGCTGCTTCGCAGGCTCCCGTCCACCTTCATGAGTGCCTGGAGGGCTTGCAACATCTGCCAGCTTGACCAGGCTTTAATCAGAGGCCTGTAATCACTTGTCGCTGTGCCACAAGCCCTTGACAGCATTGGGCCATCTCCCTGTCCCAGGGGCCGGATCCTTGTGTGTCCCAGTGGGAAGGCATCACCCCGACCCTGCCGGCTGGGGAAGCCCCGTATCTTTGGGGCTGGAGCATCTCCTGGCAAAGGGCATTCACAGCATCCCATCTTTCCTCTGCCTTCCCCCAAAACAACCCAACTGGGCTGCAGGGACTCTCTAGCGTCTGATAACAAGAGCTTTGTACAACTTGGGGACGTCAGAGGGGGTGACCCGGGCTGCGGGCTCCCAGTTTAGTACCCTTCATGGTGTACTGGTGTACTGGGCTGGGGGGGGGGGCCATCCTTCTTCCCTTGCCGGGAGAGGTGCTGGTGTGCTGAGTGTGGCTTCCCTCCTTGCAGGGCACGGCTTACTACGTCCAGGTGTCTGCCTACAACATGAAGGGCTGGGGTCCCCCGCAAGCCTCCGTGCCCCCTTTCGCCATCCCTTCCAGTGAGTACCGCTGGGAACGCCCATGGGAGCTGGCACCAGCTGCAGGATGGATGGGGGGAGGCAGCAGCTCCCTGTGCCATCCGGTGGTCCCACTCGCTGCTGGGATGGGGTCTAGTGCACCTGGGAGCAGAGGCAGCATTTGGGATCTCAGACCAGGGAGGGATGCTGTGCCCGGCTGTCCAGGATGCTGCCTCCAGCCGGCAGGAGCTTTACCAAATAGTTATTTTTCAACCTGAAATTCTCTTGGTAAAGGCTGAGCCACCTGGATCAGCTCACCCTAAGGAGGAAGGCAGAAGAGAGGGTGTTTTGCTTTCTTAGTTAAAAGGAAACCCATACAGCCATCCCCTCTGGAGGAAGGAAAAACGTCCCTGTGGTTTTTAGCAGATGTTTGTAATTTAGCATGGCGCAGCTTTTGAAGGGGTCAGTCCTTACCACCTCAATGGCATCTGCCCCAAAGCGGCCAAGCTTGTGCAAAACCACCATTGGCACGCGCTGAGGGGCGACATGGTGGGATGCCCCAACTCAGCCCCTTGAGCTGCCCCCCCGGGCCTCAGAACCATCCCGGTCCTGGGTGGCAGTGGGCCTGGAGCCCTCCCTGTGCCACCGCATGCTCTCGCCCATCCAGCCCAGCCCTGGGGACCTGCCTTCCCTGGCATCGAGCTGGCATGACATGGGGTCATGAGCCCCACCGCAGACCAGCTCTGGGCTCTCAGTGCCCACCTCCCCACACCGGCACCAGGGCGAGCAGCAGGGAAAAGCCACCCAGTGTCACACAAGACGCCCCAGGGCGCTGGGGACGACAGGCCAGGAGGATGGAACTGGAAGGAGCAGCCCCAGTGCATGAAAGTTGAGGGCTGAGCAGGCTCTGAGGTGGTGGCTGCCCCTCGCCACCAGTCGCCAGCAGGTCTCCACTGCGGCCATGCATAGTGGTCCTGCGGGATCAGCACCTTCACACCTGGGAGGCTGAGCCCGTCCCGACCAGCAGCAGCAGCAGCAGCAGCAGGGCGGTGGGCATGCTGCCCCTGCCACCAATGCGCGCAGGCGGCGAGGGACCGGGCACGCTGCTGTGTGTGAGCAAGGAATGCACGACGGAGGGGTCGAAGTGCAGGTCTGAGCGTGTGAGCTGCGATGGGGCCAGAGATGCACAGGCACCATGCATTGCTCTAGCTGCAGGAACACAAGCGCTTTAGCACTGGTGTGGAAAGATGCAAAAATACATTTGCGTGTATATGAATCACAGAAGCACAGAATCACAGAATGATCAGGGTTGGAAGGGACCTCTGGAGATCATCTAGTCCAACCCCCCCGCCAGAGCAGGGGCACCTCCAGCAGTGGCACAGGACGGCGTCCAGGCGGGTTTGGAATGGCTCCAGAGTGGGAGACTCTCCCATCTCTCTGGGCAGCCTGTGCCAGTGCTCCACTACCCTCAAAGTAAAGAAGTTCCTCCTCATGTTAAGAGGGAACTTCCTATGTTCAAGCTTGTGCCCATTACCTCTTCTCCTATCACTGGGCACCACTGAAAAAACACTGTTCCCATCCCCCTGGCACCCTCCCTTGAAGGATTTATAAGCATTGATAAGATCCCCCCTCAATCTTCTTTTCTCTAGACTAAAGAGACCCAAGTCCCTCAGCCTTTCCTCATATGAGAGATGTTCTAATCCCCTCATCATCTTTGTAGCCCTTTGCTGGACCCTCTCCAGCAGTTCCCGGTCCTTCTTGAACTGGGGAGCCCAGAACTGGATGCAGTACTCCAGATGTGGCCTCACCAGGGTAGAGCAGAGGGGGAGGATGACCTCCCTCAACCTGCTGGCCACACTCTTCTTGATGCACCCCAGGATGCCATTCACCTTCTTGGCCACCAGGGCACATTGCTGGCTCATGGTCATCCTGTTGTCCACCAGGACTCCCAGATCCCTTTCCACAAAGCTGCTCTCCAGGAGGTCAGCCCCCAACCTGTACTGGTGCATGGGGTTATTCCTCCCCAGATGCAGTACACTACACTTGTCCTTGCTGAACTTCATAAGGTTCCTCTCTGCACAACTCTCCACCCTGTCCAGGACACGCTGAATGGCGACGCAGCCTTCTGGCGTGTCAGCCACTCCTCCCAGTGTTGTGTCATCAGCAAAGTTGCTGATGGTACACTCTATCCCTTCATCCAGATCATTGATGAATGTGTTAACAGGACTGGGCCCAATGAATGCACATAGGGAGCCTACGCACGCCCTGCATTGCCCTGGCTTTGCCCTGTCCTGCCAGCGGGGCTTGGCCATGGTTTCACCCACTTTAAAGCCCCTTTGCCATCCCGCACAGGTCACATTCCCTGTGACCGAGAGCCAGCAGCATCGATGCAGAGTGCAGCTGAAGTGAATCAGATATGAGTGGGTTTTGTTTATTTTTATCTCCATTAATATTTCTCCCCTCAGTCAAGATCCCTCCCTGGCCCAGCAGAACATAGTCAGACACCTCCCCGGGTGTTTTTAAAGCTCCTAAAAATAGTGGCAAGCCCCAGCCAAAGTTAACAGAGCTGAACTTTCCATGGAAAACAGCAGCAGGCAGGACACAGGGGGTGTTTAAAGCAATTAATGTAAAGCTAACGTAGAAGCGGCGGCAGGTCCCCGGCCCTGCTTCTGGTCCTGCTGCCATCTCGCACCGGGTGGAGCTGGCAGGAGAGCTTATTTATGTGTTTGCCGAGTTGAGCGCAGCTCTCAGCACTCACCCGGAGAAAGCTGCCGCTCTGGGGAAGACCTGGAGGAAGACACTGGAAAGAATTTTATTTTTTAAGGCCAGTAAAGTGCGGCAGCAACAGACGGGACCTTGTTCTTTCCCTCTGCTGTGTCTCTGCCGTGCTGCGGGGTGGCTGGTGGCCACGGGGTGCTGTGCAGAGCCAGGGTGCCGAAGCCCAGCCCACCCAGAGGTGCCCAGCACCCATCACTGTTGCTGTGCCATGCTGTGTCTGTGGGACACATAGGTGGGGTGCCAGAAGGTGACCTGCCATGGGGAGGAAGGGACAGGAAGCCCTCTTTCTCCCCCGCCAAGGGGTAGGTGCTGGGGGTGATGCTGGTGTGTCCCCCACAGACTGGCGGGAGTACGACGGCCGGGCTCCACGGCGAAGGGGACAAGCTGAAGCTCTGGACCATCTGCTGGGCCAGGTGAAGACCATCCACCAGCACTGTGTTTGCCACGGTGAGTGCACGGCACTGTGGGGAGGCTGGGGTGAAGGATCCAGGCTGACCCCTTAGGGTTGTGGGGTGGGCTGGGGTGGCACCAAGAGTCGGTCTGTCCCATGGATGAGCATAGCAGGGAGACGGCTCAGGCAGTGGAGACCTTGGTAGAGCCTTCCCACCCAGGTTGGCATGCTGTGCCATGGGCTGCTGGTGCCACCCTTCGTCTCCTGCTGCAGCATCCTGTGATCTCTGCTCCCCAGAGCCCTGCAAGAATCAGCCCCAGAGCAGGAAGCACTCTGTCTCCAAGAGCCTCAAGCACCTCTTCCACCCCGGCAGCAAGTTTCTCAAGACACTGAAGAGGTGAGAGGCTGGTGCACAGGGGTGGTGGAGAGCCCGTCTCCTGGCAGGGACATAGCACTGCCCATCCTGGACACTGCCAGGAACTGTGTGCAGAAGCCCAGGGCTGAGGGGGTGCTCAGAGGTGGGTCCTTGCCTGGAGCGAGCTGGTGGTGTCAGTGGAGATGAGTCCTGTTGCCCAGAAATCAAATGTTTCTCCTTGGACTGGCCAAGCTGCACCCGTACCGAGATGCCTGTGCCATCTCCAAGCATCACCCACCACCCCACCCTCCTCTGGACCCCACCACCCTCCCACCATCCACCTTCACGCTTCGCCTCCAGGCACCCCAGCGTGTCTCCTGCACAGGTCTGGCCCCATCACCCTTGTGCTGGCTGGGGCATCGGCCGGGGCATCAGCCGGGGCGTCAGCCATGGCGTCAGCCAGGCTCGCCTTGCTGGCAGCATTGAGTTCCTGTTCCTGCTCCTGTACTGGCCGTGTGCCTCTTCTGCCACAGGCTGTTGGAGAGGAGCTGAGACCTGGGGCAGGGCACCTCCTCAGCCCTCGGGAGAGGGACCCTTTGGGAAATGAAGCTGGCGGGTGGAGGTGACACTGAAGTCTGTCTTCCCTCCCATGCAGGGGCCTTTACCTGACAGCCATCTTCTACAAGGACGACAACATCCTGGTGACCCACGAAGACCAGATCCCCGTGGTGGAGATTGATGACACCTACTCCTGCCTGCTCATGCAGGATTTTCTGTGGTTCACCAAGGTGGGTGGCTGAGGGACCATGTGCTGTGCACTGGGGCACGGCAGCAGTGTGACCCCTGACACACCTCTGTCTGCCTGGCCACCACCCTGGATGCTGCTGAGATGATGGCCACCACGATCCGCAGAGCACCTTCATTGCAGCTCTTTCCCGTTGCTGCCCACGCTGGCAGCAGTAGTGGGGCACTGCGGGGCTCTCACCAGGGCTGGCCGGGTCTGACTTGGACTGGGAGCACCATCAGGGGACACCCCATGTGCACAAAGGGACCATGAGCTAGTCCAGCTGCTCTCACCAGATGACACATCTGGCAGCTCCTGGGCTTCCTGGCGTTGCCTCCAGGCCCTCCGCTGTGCCACTGCCCTTGCAGGCTCCATGGGACAGAGTGATGCCAAGAGCTGGTCGCAACCAGGGAGTGCTGGGGTGAGCCAAGAGGGCATCGTGCACCACCGCTGCCTTTGGCTGGCCGTGGCTCCCCCTCTGCCCCGGGCGCTGGCAGCCCAGAGGCTGGCTGCTCGCTGGGGTTTGGCGCGGACCGAGAAAACACCAGGGACCGGTGTTTCCACCCCAGCCCCTGGAAATCCAGAGGTGGGTGATGGACCGGTGCCGCACGTGCTGTGACGGTGGACGCTGCCTCTCCGCAGGGATGCCGGCAGCTTCTCAGCTGTTTGGCTGCTTCACTGCAGCATCCTTCCGCGGCAGCTCTGCCGCTGCTGTGCAGAGCGGGACGTGCAGGGTGCTGCTGCCTGGTCCTCTGCTGGCAGTAGGCTGAGTGAAAGGGCGGGGGGCAGCTCAGGGCCAAAATCTTTTGCTGGATAGTCCTTATCTACTGAGGGAGAAGGCTATCTTCTCCCTCCTCTTGGCTATCTTCTACTCAAACTTCAGAAGGTCTGTCTTAGATGAAGGCACATATCTGAGTGGACATGGCATGGTGCTTCCCTGAGGTCCAGGCTCTGGAGGCATCTCGGGTTGCCTGTGGCATAGAAAATCACACCCCTGCTGAGAGGTGATACGTGCCCGTGCATGTTCCTAACCCAGCTCAAACGGAAATGCAAATGGATTTCCGCAAAACACCTTTGTGTGAACCAGCTGCAGGCAGCGGTGGCCGGTGGTGACGGCCCTTTGGTGTGCTGCAGGTGTCGTGCATGTGGGACGAGATCCTGTGGCTGCGGCAGTGCGTCACCGTCTCCCAGTCGTCCTGCTCCTGCATCCTGCAGACGCGCTTCAAGATGCTGCTGGCCATCTCACAAATGCAGGTGAGGGTGGGCATGGGGGGAGAGCGAGCGCTTTTTGGGGAGCCGGGCTCCCTTGGGAGCAGCACACGGATGTGTGCCCAGGAAAACCCCCGGCTCTGCCAGTCCTCCCTGGCAGGACCCCGGTCGTGGGGCAGTGGGGTGTCAGGCTTTGTGGCAAACTCATGCAGAGGGGCTGGGGGCTGTCGGTGGGTGCTTTGCTGGACAGGCTGGTTTCCAGCTGGCAGAGGGGAGACCCCCCAGCTGCATCCCAGCTGCCCAGATCCACAGAGTACTGTGCCTCGAGGATGTCCCCTGACCTGCTGCTTTCTCCCATCCTCCTCTCCGGTCACGCAGGGGCTGCTGGGCATCCAGGACCTGGGGCAGGTCTTCTTCGAGCCCGTCAAAGACAAACAGGGCAACATCCTCATCGTCACCCTGAAGGAGGTGAAGACCAACCAGACCTTCGAGAGCGTCCGCTGGGTTCCCATCTGCAAGCTGCAGACCAGCCGCAAGTCCGTGTCCTCTCCGGAGGAGCCCACTGCTCTGGACATGCTGCTGATCTCCATCCAGGTGCTGCACCCGTGCCGTCGTGGCAGGGGATTGCAGTGGGCTCTGTTGTGGGACCACCGGTGCTCCCTGCTCCTCCTCAGGCTGGAAGGGCCACGGCAGAGCCCGGGTCACCAAGGGTTTGGTCCTGGCTCCAGGCAGAAGGGCAGCAGAGCCCAACCAGCCTGCAAAAACCCTGTTGCTTTGAGGGGAGGCATCAGGCTGCTGCTGGATTCATCCCAGCAGCACCTCATTGTACCTGCTCTGCCGCTTCCCTGCTGCTGGCCGGGACGTGGCACCCCACACAAGGGCAGGAGAGAGCCCCACTGTGGGGGCTTGCTCAGTCCAGCAGTGCCTTTCTCCTCAGGACAAGCTGGCTTACCACCAGCGGAGCAGTCATGCCCTCTCCCCGGGCCTCTACCTGGGCTACTTGAAGCTCTGCAGCGCGGTGGATCAGATCCGAGTGCTGGTGCCGGAGCGGCTGCCCAACATCCTGTGCCACGTCAAGATTCGCTCCAACCCCAACATCTCCAGGTGGGGCTTGCAGGGCAGCTCACCTGGGACAACCAGATTCCTCTGTCCCATCCAGCCTGAGAGCACCCATTACCTCCCACTTCTGCTCTTGGGTTCCTGGCAGCAGCCTAATATTCCCTCTCGACCCCACTGCCTGTCACACGATGCAGCCTGGAGCTGCGGCAAACCAAGGTTCCCCTCTTCCTCCACAGCTCCCACGTCCCCTAAGGTGCTGCACCCTCTTGAGGGGGAACAGCGGAGCAAACACAGCTCTCATAGCGATAGCGCATTGAGGTCAAGCTTCACCTGTGTGTCTCTGCCCTTCTCCAGGGAGGAATGGGAATGGCTGCAGAAGATGGCCAGCGTGGAGGAGGCTGTTCCTGTGGAGCCAGAGGCTGAGACCTCCCAGAACCACTTGTTTCAGGAGCTCCAAGTGGCCATCAAGGAGCTGATGACCCTGGTCAACATCCCATTGCAAGAGGTAGAGGCAGGTGCCGAGTTCTGGGGAGGAGGGAAGGGAAGGAGCAGCGCAGCACCGTTGCCGGTGACCGCAGCGGGCAGGGTACCGCAGCCCCTGGTCCCTCTTTGTGGGCCTGAAGCATCAATCAGAGTTTAATCCCATGCAAATAGAAGGCAAGCGGTGGACAGCCAGCACCTGAAACATCTGCCTGCCCAGGGACAGTGTCCACAGGAGCTGTGTGTCTTACCTCCGAAGCAAGGAAGGTGAAGCTGGGTTTCCATTATTGCCGACCGTGTGGTTTGGTCCTGGGCTCAGCCCTTGCAGCACAAGACCAGCCCAGCCCTGCCCCTCCAAAGCAGGATGGTCCCTGGCCAGCCGTGGGATGGAGCTGCAGGCTCCTGGGCCAGACTGTATGGGGAGAAATCCCTCCTCCACCCTGCTGTGTATTGGCTGCGAAGGTGCCCACCAGCGTCAGGCACGTGCTTCTGGCCAGAAAGCTGTGAGGTCACCTCTCTCAGCAGGACTGAGACCATTGATGGTGGCACTTCTCTGAGACCCTGTTATAGTGACTTTGACCAATAGTTTAGAGGCCTTTAGGAGAAATAAGAGAGAAAGGGAGGTGTGCAGATTATGCCAGAAGCAAGGAGCCTCTGGCTGCGTGCTGAAATAGCAGTGTCCCCTGGCTGCAGGTGGTCCCTGAGGACCCCTCTGTGGATGAGGACTTGGTGGAGGGCCCACCAAGTGATGTTTGCAGCTGTTACCTGCGGTGTCTTCTTGCAGGCCAAAGATTTCCGTCTGTACAGCCAAGAGGTGCTGGACTTTGGGGGCCAGGTCTCCTTCCTGCTGCTTCTGCCTCCATCGGACGATGTCTGCACTGCTCCGGGGCAAAACAACCCTTACACCCCTCGCTCCGGCTTTCTCACGCTGCCATTGCAGATCTTCGAGTTAGGTGAGGAAGGGGAATGCCAAAAGTCATCCTTGCTGGTCTTCTTGCCATCTGACAGCTCCCAAGAGCCAGGACGGGTGGTGGGGAGGGCTGGAGCTCCCTCACTTTCCCCAGGAGAGAAGGGATGGAGGGGGATGCTGAGGGCTGTCCAGGTAGGCTAGAGGAGAGCGTTGCCTCTTCCCTGGGTTGGGTGAGTGGGGAGGAGCCCATAGGCCATCCACAGCAAAGGGCCTGATATTTGTCATTCCTCCCTCTCTTTTTTCCCCTCCCAGTCCACTTCTTCACGTACGACCGGGAGTTCATCACCCAGTACTGCCAGGTGTCCGCCCTCCTGGAGCTGGAGTCGCTCCTGTCTCAGCAGAGCCTCCGGGAGGCCTTCTCCGATGCCGAGCTCTCCACCGCAAAGCAGAGGCACCAGCAGGTTCAGGACTACATCCAGGTACACGGAGCGGGAGTGTGCTGGGAGGGAGTCAGGCTCGACGGTGCCCACGGGACATGGCCAGGACAGCCGTGGCCAGGACAGTCATGGCTGGGAGGAGCTGCAGGATCATCCTCACCGGGGCTGTACCCACTGGTGTAACCTCGTGGGGTTTCCCTGACACGGCAGATGGGCAGGAGCAGGCAGGGCTTCGTCGAGCACCTTCTTACTGCAATGATCATGTTAAAAATTCTGATTAGGGAGCTGGAGGCTCCTGCTCTGCAGGTCCCCACCTTGCTAGAAAAGGGCCTGGAAGTACATTTTGGGGTGGATGTGTGGAAGAGCACCCCACACTACCCCCTTTCCCAGCACTCCTGCCTGCAGCAGGCAGGTCCTGGTGAACTGGCGGTTGCTGGTGGGCAAAGCAGCGTCTTCCCACCCGAGAGCACTTTCTTGGGATTTCCTGACTCGGGCATTCCCCCAAAGCTTTCACCTCTTGGGAAAGGTGTGTGGGGAGATGCTGTGTTTTGCTGTGGGCCGTTTTTGTTGCTGTTGTTTGCTTTTTTGAAAGGAATCTCTCGCTTCCTATTTTGGCAGCAAATGGAGGAGATCTGGCGCGAGATGCGCTGGATTATGGATGCCCTGCAACACGCCCGGTACAAGCAGCCCTCCTGCGGGGTGTCCCTCAGCGGCTTCCTCAGCGAGGCTGGTGGTGCAATGAAGGAGAAAACCCGATCCACCTCGTCCCACCTCGACTACCTTCCCTCCCCGGCGCCCTCGCCAGAGACCAGCCGTAAGCTCAACTCCGGTAAGGACCTGGCTTTGCAAAGCTCCTGCCTGGTGGGCTCAGGGGGCTGCTGGGATCACTGCTCTGGCTTGGCTGCACTGTGGGGATGCAGGCAGGGCCAGCGTTGGGAGTACGGTCTCGGTTGGGGCAGGACCTGCTCTGCCTGTGCCTTGGCGAGTGCAGCACGGGTGTACGGAGAGGGGGCAAATGCTCGGGGGCTTCCTTGGGCTCCATCTGGTGCAAACCCTCAGCCAGGGTTGCCGACAGCAAGGCTGAGCCCCTCTTTGCTTCTCTCACACCCCTCACAGACTCGCACGGGCTGTCAGACGAGGAAGGCTCCTCCGAGGTGTTCCTGGCCACTGACAGCGACTACGACTCCAGCAGGGCGCAGAGCCCAAAGGAGCTCGACCTGGTGTATTCCTCCTCGGGGCCTGAGTGCTGCAGCAGAAGAGTTGCCCGCACCCTACGGGACAGCGCTCCGGATGTCCTGCAGACCCATGAGCTCAAGACCCCACCGCCGCCGCCACCGCCGCCACCACCGCCGGAGGAGCCTCGGCCACCCCCTGAGCTCTACGACAGCGCC
>NW_009648642.1:422635-473529 GCF_000708025.1 Charadrius vociferus
CCCGAGCGCAGCCGGGGCGGGCAGGGCTCCGAGCCTGTCTTCCGAACACGCTCAGCCGAGTGGACTCAGAGCTTCCAGGAGCAGCCGGAGCAGCCCGGGTGCTTGGCCGACCGAGGGAAGAAGCCGGGCTCTGTCACCTTGCGGGTCTGCCCTCAGTACGAAACCGGACTCTCCAAAGAGACCAGTGTCAAGGTACCGGAGCCTGCAAAGGGCAGCGGTGCAGCTCTGCCATGCCCGGATGGAAAGGGCTGGCAGGATGGGGAGACAGGCAGTGGTGTGGCTCGCGTGCCCCTCGCCTAGCACTGCCCTCTCCATCCTCCACTGTCCCAGGGATGATGTCCCCTGGACACCCACAGCACTCCTGCCCTGCATCCCTGCATCCCTGAAATAGTGATGATGCTCCCGGCAGCGCAGGATGGGGCATGTGGCTCTGCAGGAGTGATAGCCATTGCTGTGGAGGGGGCGAGCCAGGGCCATGGGTGGGGTATTTTTGGGGGACGAGGCAGAGGAGCTCTCGGTCCATGGTTCATCTCTCGGTCCGTGGTTCAGGGGCTGACAGTAAGTTAGTGCCACCTGGCACGGGTAGGCAGTGAGCAAAGGTCACATTAATCATAGAATCACAGAACGGTTTGGGTTGGAAGGGACCTTAAAGATCACCCAGTTCCACCCCCCGGCCCTGGGCAGGGACACCTCCCACCAGCCCAGGTTGCTGCAAGTCCTGTCCAACCTGGCCTTGAACACCTCCAGGGATGGGGCAGCCACAGCTTCTCTGGGCAACCTGCCCCAGGGGCTCACTACCATCAAAGTAATTTTTTTTTCCTAATATCTAATCTAGATCTCCCCTCTTCCAGTTTGAAGCCATTCCCCCTCATCCTGTCACCACATGCCCTTGTAAAAAGTCCCTCCCCAGCTCTCCTGGAGCCCCTTTAGGCACTGGAAGGGGCTCTGAGGTCTCCCCAGAGCCTTCTCTTCTCCAGGCTGAACCCCTCCAACTCTCCCAGCCTGTCCTCCCAGCAGAGGGGCTCCAGCCCACGCAGCATCTTTGTGGTCTTCTTTGTGACCTGCTCCAACAGGTCCCCAACACTGATGGGTTTCCCTCACCATGTCCTGGTGTTCAAACACATCAGACCCTGGCCAAAATCCAGTTGTCACCCCCCTGCTGTGACCCCGGCCCTCCCACAGCTTCCCCTCCCCGGGGTCTGTGCTTTCCCTCTCCAGCCCCGTGTGCCTTTGGGGATGGCGAGCAGGAGCTGCTCATCTCCAGCGCAGGAAGGGGAGCAGGCAAAGCTGCCTCCTTGCTGGAAGCATTGGGGTCCATCAGAGCCACTTTACAACCTGGTTCCTCTCCGCGAGGGCTGTGCTGATGAGAGCCGGACCCCCCCAGCTCTGACCACCCTCACCTGCTCTGGGTGCCATCTCCAAGGAAGAGGTCCCTCAGGGCACACATGTGGGGCAGTTCCCCCTCCGGCCCTGCCACCTCCTTTGCTCCCAGCCATGAATCATAGAATCACAGAATTGTTGAGGTTCGAAGAGACCTTTAAGATCATCAAGTCTCATCAACCTACCCTGACAAAACCACCTCTAAACCATGTCCCCAAGTACCACATCTGCCCTTTTTTTAAACACCTCCAGGGATGGAGAATCCACCCCCTCCCTGGCAGCCTCTTCCAATGTCTAATTACCCTTTCAGTGAAAAAATGTTTCCTAATATCCAGTCTAAACCTCCCCTGACATAACTTGAATCCATTTCCTCTCGTCCTATCACTTGTCACCAGGGAGAAGAGGTCAGCCCCTACCTCTACACCCTCCTTTCGGTAAGCTGTAGAGACTGATAAGGTCTCCCCTCAGCCTCCTCTTCTCCAGGCTGAACATCCCCAGGTCCCTCAGTCATTCCTGAGAAGCTCCTTCCCCTATTGAAACTTCCCTCCCGACATTCCCGGTGCCCGGAGCGGAGGCTGATGGAGCTGCCCGAGCGCAGCCTGCCCACAAAATGGCAGAGGAAGGACAGAGCCGATGGGGCTGACGGGTTTTATTGCTGGGGAGGTTTGATAGCCAGCTTCTCCGCACCCAGCAGGGACGTTAGAGGCGGAGGGGAATCTGACTTGCAGTATTTATTTTCCATTTGAGAAATTACCATAGATTTCTATGCAACTGAAGCGCAGCCCTCGGGTTCCTGGCGGGCTGCCCACGTGGCTTTTGAAGTTGCAAAGCTCTGGACACGCCTGCTTGAAAGCGTTTTACGATGTTCTTCTCGAAGAAAGCCGAGTTCAAAGGAAAGGCTCCTTGGCTGGCGTAAATCAGCTGAGCCCCGCGATGATTGTTCGGAGCTGGCAGGGTTCACGTGGGCCGAGGGCTCGGACCACCCTGCCAGGGCACTGCTCGCAGCGCTCCACAAACCCGCACGGATGTGCCAAAGGAAACCGTCGCCTTGCCCGGGCGAGGATGGCTGTCCCGCTTTAGGGCCTTTGAAGTCAAGTAGCGGGCTCCCGACGGTCGTTAGCAGCCAGAGCCCAGATGAGCTCGTTTTCTCAGCCGTATTTGGGATTCAGAGGGCAGTCCCTGAGGAAGCGGAGAGGGAGAGCGAGGGTAGCTGTTGGTGGGAGAACCCCAAGCTTGTGAACGGCACAAAATTTAGCGCCGCTTCCCAAAGAGGCTTCATCTCAGCCCCACCAGTTTGGCAGAGCCGTTGTGGCAGAGCCGTTGTGGCAGAGCACGCTGGTCGGACGGTCTGGATCCTGACTACAAGAGGGACTTTACGCAGATCCCTCCGTGGTGCCAGGAGCAGGGCTGGGACTGTCCTTCTCTGGCCACAGGTAATGGGACAGTGGGACAGCCTGAGTGGAGCAGGCAAACTGTAGGTGAAGGTAGTACAGTAGGTACAAGAGTGGAGCTGTAAGGGCACAGAGTGCAGTGGAGACGAGAAAGCGGTGTATGAGTTCGGGCCCGGGCACGCCGGGCATCCCTGGGCACGGTGTGCCTACTGCTCCATTCCAGGCTGCTGTCCCTTGCTCACTGGCAGCACTGGGGCAGCTGTTCCTCCACCCTCATGATCACCGCTGTAGGACACGCCGTGTGCTGCCTCTGGCCCCCGGTTCCTCCTTGTTCCTCCCCCTTACCATCCATCTCTCCCACCTTTCTCTTTCCGCAGCTGCACATCACCAGCCAGACGTCCGCCGGGGAGGTGGTGAAGCTGGTGGTGCTCGAGATGAACGACGTCTCTCGTGGTGTGCTGGGCGGCTCGGCCGCCTTCTGCTACGGCGAGGATCAGCTGGAGCACTTTGGACTGGTATTTGCCTCTGATGAGAGCGAGCGGTGGCTTCCCGATGACTTCTTGCCTCTGTCCCTCCAAACCACACGGCCCGAGGGGCGGTTCTATGTCCGCATCAAGGAGACATCCCCTCTGGTGCTCCAGTACGGGCCAGCGACCACCGTATGAGAGGAGGAGAGCCGGCCGGGCGGCGAAGGGACCTCAGCTTCCAGAGAGCAGACAGCTCGTCTCTGATGCTTCCTTCTTCCACAGACACCCTCTCATCAGGCGTCCGCGGGGTGGAATGGGATCATACTGGGCTGTGTGTATTTGTTTGTGTTCTTTTTTTTTTTTTTTTTTTTTTTTAACCAAAGAGACATCGAGACTCAGTTTTTCTGACTGCAGAAGAGGAGGGTGGAGTGCGGAGACCTCAGAGCTCGGGAGGAATCTCTGCAGGAATGGAATTTTTGAAAGTAAACATTTTTAAGGGGAAAGGGGGGGAGAGAGAGAGGAAAAAATATTACAAGAAGAAGCAGCAATACCTTTTTTTTTTTTTTTCTTCTTTTTCTGAAAAGCCTTGTTTGGGATTCCCTGAAGGCAAAGCCACCGAGCATTGCTGGGGAGGGTTGTGGTGTCAGTGAGGAGAGGGCACGAGTCACAAGGACAGCACTGAGAAGGGTGTTTTCCTATCTGCCCTCCTTTCACTGTACCCGCAGAAACAATTCTTGCACATAGTTCTTGGAACAAAATGATATTATTTTTTTTTCCTGAAAAAAAAGTTAATAATTGTGCTAGCGACACTGGAGTTGTGTAAGAGGTGAAGACCCTTTGGCTTGTTTTAAAGGCAAAAGGAACCCACACAGCCAGCCCCACGCACACACAGATGTGCACACAGCTGTGTTGGTACCACCACTAGAGGTTTCCTATAGGGCATCTACTGCAACACCCTTCGCACCACCCTTGGATTTCCTTTCCTCCTCGGTTGCCGTTTTGTTCTGGTGATTGTGCTTGGCCTCTCTTGTATGTCCTATAGCATGACATTTTGTTAGCCACTAGGTCCCTTGTTAACAAGGTTATTTTTCTGATCTCCTGTGGTCCATAGTAAAGATGACTGCTGCTGACTGTGTATCCCTCTTTTCCTTCTTGCGGCTCGATGTGTTGTGTTCCTTCAGCCCCCAAATCAGCCCTCATCTCAAGGGCTGGGCTTGTCTTTCCCTTGAGGGTTTAATGGGATGCTTTCCACCCAGTGGAGGTTTACGTTAACACGCAAATCGCGTGTGTGGGAGCGACGTGCAAGTTAAAAATGTTTTTGTGGGCTTCGTTGTGAGGCAATAAAATAAGCTTTGGCATGCAAAGGCAGTCACCTCCACGTGGTGTTGGAAACCCGATGGGTGTAGGGACTGAGCATCTGCAGTTGAATGCATTAATCAGGTCCTGCAGCCTCCACCAAGGGAAAAAGACCAGGAGAAGAGCGTGGAAGGCAGCGAGAGCTCACAGCTGCATCACAGCTGGCGCAAACACTTTCAAGCGAGTGGCAGCAAGCGAGGTGCGAGGCTGGCGGTCCATCGCAAGGTGCGGTTTGTGTTGCTGATGCCCCTTTAGCAGCCGCCTCGCTCCCCTTCTCTCTGCGTGGAGGGGTTTGGGCTGGGCAGCAGACCCCCATCCCGGGGTGAAGGTGGGGGGCTCTGCGGGCAGCCGCACGGGGTGTGCCCACCTCCCGCTCCTTGGAGGTTTGTCGTTGCTCGCCTTGCTGCAGAGAGCCAGCGGCACGCTGTGCGGTGCGGGCAGGAATATATCCCAGCACGAGCCCTTCGCCGCCCCACGTCAGAGCCACTCTGCCAGGGAGGATCCTGTGCCAGCCCCTCAGCTGGTGCAAATCAACAGCACGGCATTGACGTCAGCGCAGACGCCGCCATGGGACGGGGAGGCGAGCGGCAAAGGAACGCTTGAAAAGGCACTTCTCCCATCTCGTTTCCCCTTCACTCATCTCCTTCCTCAGGTTAAAACCAGTCCAGCTTTCGCCGGCCAAGGAAGAAGCAGGTTGGTGAGTGTAGAGGTTCCCATGGAGTTGGTCTTTGTTGGGCATCCACGAGCTTCGGCATCCCAAAGAGGCAGGAGCTGCAGGGTTGCCCTTCCCTAGCCAGAGCCTGTTCATGCGCATCACCTACTGATGCCCAGAGCCTGGGGCAGAGGAGAGGGAAGGCACAACTGGTGGAAAACTGTTAAGTAGCTTTCTGGAAGTCACAGAGTGAATTCAGTATTACAGCCGGGCTATGTACAGAAAGCTACATCTGCCTTCCTGATGCTCCTGAGCACAGATCCATGCAACTCTCACCGCCCTTTCCTTTGACCCCAGAGAGTCAGAAAAATACCTCCCCTTTTCTTAAGCAATTGGTCCCCTTTCCTAGAAGACCTGCTCCGTCAAGAGAGATGGAGCCGTGACCCAAAGCCACGTGCCAACTCCTTGGCCAGGGTGGACATGGGGCATGCCCATCAGCTAGACCCTGCTGGGGTCTGGTTACCCACATGTCTCAGAGCAGAGCCCCTGCCCATGGGAGCATCTTGCTGGCTGTGCGGTGCTTTCCTCCAGGAGTTTCACTGGCCATGGAGCAGGATGCATCAGTTGGCTGCAAGGAATAAAAGCAGCAGGTGGTTTCATGGGAGCTCCTCCCCTTGCCTGGAAAAGGAAGAGGGAAAAAGCAGGGGCCTGGGTCGAAGCAGAGTTGGGTGCCGTCAGAGTGGGTAGGGTGGGCATTACATAGCAGTCACGTAGGAAGCCTCCCTACTGGGGACACTGGGATGCATGATGTCCTGATGGAAGCTCCACTCCTCTCCCAAGCACATCTTCAGCCTCATGAGGTGGACTTACAGACAGCTCTGCCCTGCCCTGGTAAATGGTGCATGATGAGGTGGGACTACTGTTCAAGGCCCGACTGAAGAGCAGAGCAAGGAGGGCCTGGGTGAAGAAAAGGGGTTTCTGGGGCAGGCTCTGCTGTACAATGTTTCATGAATGGTGCTTGCAAGGTGGTTGCGTCTTTCCATGTTCTCCTTCTCTCCCTGGGCAGCTTCATGGGCACATCCCAATGTTTTCTTTCCAAACAGGTCTCGAAACCTTCAGAGGCTCTCCTGACCTTCCCTATGGCCAAGGAGTAGGAGCAGAAACTGGGTAGGTTCCATGTGCGGCTGTCTCTAAGGCTGTAACCTCAGTGCTAAGGGTGGTGGGGAGCTGATGCAGCTGCTGGAACCAGCCTGGACCCATGACCTGTTTCTGTGAAGACTGGTTCTTAATTTTTGAAGACTATTTGATGGTGTCACAGTTAAGACTGGGGCTTAGCGGCTCAAGGCCCTAAGGGGCATTGAGGCTCTGGGTTAGGTGGCTCAGGCTTTGCTCTGTCACTTCTTCACCCCCCTGTGCTGTGCTGCTCTCTGTTCCTTTCTTTCTCCAACCCAAATCCACACACCGGGCAGTGCATCGCCTGGGCAAAGCTCAGGGGCTGACAACCTCCCGCCAGCTTCAGCACCACTCTCTGAGCAGCTGGCGTGGTGTGAAGGGGGTGCTGCTGTCAGGTGAGGAGGAGCCAGGGCAGGCGCTTTCAGCAGTGCACGGATAATCAGCGGTAGCCCTGGTAGGTCTCCTTGCCCTCTGTGCTAACTGCAGCGCCAGCAGAGGTTTCGGTGAAGGGGGCCTTCTCAGTGGGAACCAGCCTGGCACGCACTCCAGCATCCACGCCACGGCACAAGTGATGGAGGAAGATCCCCAGAGCTCCTGACCTCAGCCCTGCTGCCTCCTGGCGCGGGGCAGCAGTGGAGGTGGAGCTGGAAGCGGTATCTCTTTGCTTGTAGCAATCCCTTTTCCCCAGTATTTTAATGAGCAAAGCAGTCTAGAGTCCAGGAGGGGCTGAGGTGGAGGGACTGTGCCTACATGGACCTCCATCACCAGGCACAGACACCCCCCTCCCTGCAGCGCCCGTGTCCCCCGTACTGCCAATACCCAGCCCCAAACACCACTGTGGCCGTACATGAGTGCACCCACCTGAGCCCCGGTGACAACCCCTGTGTGCACAAACCCCCTCTGCACCGGCGTACCACCCAGCCACCCTGCACGGGCACACCATCCCTACCTGGGTGCTGGACACCTGCCTACCTCAGAACCTCAGACAACCCCCCTTCCCGGTGGATGGGGCGTCCTTAAAAACCTCATCTGGGTTAGGGGAGACGTAAGCAATGCTTATCTGGGAGCAGAAGTGAAGGTCTGGGAGAAATCGAGAGCAGCCCGCTGTCCCCAAACCTGAGCTCCATAGGAAAGCTCACTATGCCAACACTGCTGGTCTTCTGCTGACCTTACACCACCAGCAAAACCACACGGCTGCGGGGTTTCCCTTCCGGCGGGCAGCATGAAAGCACACAGGCTTTGAGGGCAGCAGTGGGCATCGCATGGGAATGCGTCTCCTACCTTGCCTGGGAGGCAGGGACCAGTCTCCTCAGCTGGAACACGTGGCCTCCTCTTCCAGGCGCTGTGGAGCACCAAAAGATGACGCTGCAGAACAATTTGTACTTTGCGAGGATTTTTTCATCTCTGTGTGGACATCACTTCCATCACTAACAGCATTCAAATGCAGATGAGCGTATTCATTTTTGCTGTTGGGGACAGTCAAAACCAAACATCGGCTTGTCTACTCCAGCAACCAGGTCTTCCGCTCCCTCCACTTGGAGGTAGACCCAGGTCTAGAAGCTCAGCAGAAGAAAATTGGCATATTTCCATGAAGGTTAATGGGAATGTATTAATTTATATGACAAGAAGAGCCATACCTGCACTGTATTTTGCTCACATTGTACAGATTCATAGAAACCAACCTGAACTGTGACATTCTGACTTTCTTCCCCAAAATTCGGAGCTTATTGGCATCAGTTCTAAAGCATCTGCGTTTCTTTTCTCCCACCCAAAGGGAGTTGCTCAGTTTATCAGACACAAATCCAGCTTTGTGTTTCACAAGATTTGTCTCTCTGAGGCTGAGACATGGAGGTTTTTTGTTGGCTTTTTGTCTTTTTTGCCTTTTTCTTGCCCCTTCCTCCCCCCCAACCCCCTTTTTTTTTTCTCCAGGACACTTCTCTTGTCTTCCTGCTCTGAAATTCCTTTTCTTAGTTCTGGTTACGGTGGGAAGCTGGAGAGCTACCCTTTCTGTAAAGCAGCCGCAACATCCACAGAGGAGAGATGCTCTGAGCCTGATCTGTTGAAGTCAGTCGAAGCCTTTCTTCCCTCAAACGGGAAGCGAGAAAGCGAGCAGGAGCCATGCCAGCCATCCAAAACACAGTGGAAGTTCCAGGACTATTCCGGCACATGCAATTACTAAGTTAATTATTGCTCTATCATCTGTAGGAACCCTGTGCAATTACTGTACAGCTACACAGCCTGTTTACCCACCTAGCTTATAAATAGAGTTGCCGTATAATTGAAATGTGGTGTGACCAGATTTATGCTGGGTGACTCAAGGGGTTGCCCACACTTTCCATCCCCAGCACAGATGCCCACTGAGGGCACTGCTTCACCCAGCAGCCACTGAGCCAAAACACCGTTGGCCTGAGGCACGCTGTCAAGCAGCCTTTACTCAGGCGGCCCAGGTTCCTCCGAGAAACCACGCGCTGGTCTATGTACGCTGTGGGCAAAGCCACTTCCCATATGGAACTGGGCTGGACAATGCAGATTTTAGACCAAGATTGCAATTTCCCAACCACAACGACACTTGGATTGGAGGAGATGGGAGTCCTGGTAACGTTAGCACCATCGGAAAGCTCCAGCTGACTTCAGTGTGTCTAGGATTTTTTGGCTTGATGTTCTCCAAAGCCACCTATAGACCAGGCAGAAAACAGATCTTTCCACCCTGTGAAAATTCCCCGGACACAGAAAGCCTTCTGTTCCCAAAGTGACCTGAAAAACAAAACATTGTGAAAACAGGAACTGAAAATGCAAAAGTAAAAACTCATGAGGAAGCACTACTGCTTTCTTTTATTTTTTTTCCCAGATTTAAAAAAAAAAAAAAACCACTAACTTTTTTTTTAACCAAACTAATTTTCACTTGAAAAACCAAAACACAGGAACAGACCAGTGTGAATATCTGCAAGTTTGTTCTAACTCCAGAATTTTGGAAGATACCATTTGTTGAAACCAACAGTCTATTATGAACATTTATATTGCAGCTAAAATGGCATTTTTGGTGGGAAGTAGAAAGAAAAGCCCAACAGATGATGTGTTAAAGCAACGCTTTGGTATGGTTATTCCCTCAAGCTCCAGCTTAATCCGATAGACTGCAAACCACGTGCTTAAAGCTGAGTGTGCACTTTGCTGACTCAGGCTTCAAAGAACCTCTGGAGATGAAAACGCATTTGTCCTGAAGCAGTTAGATTTGATCTGTAAATTAAGATAAGCAACAAGAGTCCCCATTTTGCTCTTCTTTGATGGTTTTTGAGCTGCTGGGCCACATTCCTGGACTTGCCAGTGGCACTGCGTGCCATGGGGCGGGCGGTGGGCAGCAGGAGCTCTGGCCACCGGCACAGAGCAGAGCAGCGTTGTGCACCTCCTGCAGCTCCTGGGTGGGCAGCAGTGGGCTGGTACCCGCTTTTCACCCAACCCAGCCCCCGGGAAATCCCAGGCCGGAGGCAATGGCAGCAGCTCCACCACCGAGGTGGGGTTTGCCATGGCAGCAATAGCTGCAAGCCCTGCTCCTGAGCCAGCCACATTCCTCTCTTCCCCCAAAGCCCCGTGTGGTGTCGGCCACATCCAAACCACAACAGAGCGCTCTGTGCAGACAAATGTCACAGCTGCTGCTTGCAGTTGGAGAGGGCCCATCACCATGATGGTATCAGTCGATCTGATTCCCAGCATTTTCCCTCAGGACAGTTTCAAATGATGCCTCAAAACTGGATGTTAAACTCACTAGGGGCTTCCACCAAGGTCATGGAAAGCTGCCCCACCAAGCGTCCGACCGTGCTGCTTGGAGAAGGAGGCGGAGAGGGGTGAAGTGTCCCACAGCAGCGTTTGCTGTGGTTTACGGCAAGTGTTGTGGTGGGGAAGCGTACTGGGAGATGTTGTATCCCCAAGGGTTGTGTTATTCCCGGACCCAGTACTGCTGTTCCTGCTCCTTCGTAAACAACATGCTCAGTTAATTGATCTACATTAAGGACAAACCCATCCTGGTGCCCCGCAGTACCGTTCATGGCTGCAAAGCTCAGCAGGTCACAGTGTGGAGGCTTTGGTACAACAGCACAGCTTAGATGGGGACAACACTTCTGTGCATGCTGGATTTTCACGCTGCCCACACTTTACCCTGTAATGACACCAGTAAGCTGAAAGCAGGCGGTAAAGTCTACTAAATTTATCTTAAAGGATGCGGGAAATGACCAATTAATTATAGATGCATATATCGTTAAAGAAAACCTCCCTTGGGTGGCATTTGGTAGAGCAGCCACAAATACCACAGGTGTTTGGGCACAGAAGAAAGGGAGGGAGAACACATGAGGGTCCCACTGTGGCACCCTGCGGTCGGTGTTGGTAAAACGTGATCGTGGACAACACCACCAGGCTGGTGGGGAAGCCCTGGCCATGCCCAGCTGCAGCTTCTCGCGGTGGCTGCCTGGTCCTACCACCCTGCCCGTCACAAGCACTGCGGTGAGGAACGGCAGTGAGGGGGTGGTACCCAGTGCTCTCCCACCAGGAAGGAGGGTAGGAAGGGAGCAGCGGAGGGTCTGCCTGCACGGTGGGACGCAGTGCTGCAAGGTCTTCCTGAGGGGTTCGTCTTTCTTGGTGTCTAATGAAGGGCTCTGCAAGAGGAAGACCCTGTGATACGGCCTGCAGTTTCTCCGCTCTTGGCTGAGCACCGAGCATGGATTAACGGTGCACCCAAGCTGCCACAGGGATTTAAACCCCAGGTTTTGGTGTTTTGACTGTAAGTGGAAACGTACCTTTTTGCACCAGGCTGAAGCACAGATATTTGTACAAAGTCTAGGATGCGGGATTGACCGTCTCTGGGCCAGCTGGTGCCATGTGCTGCCGTGGCAAGCAGGGATGGACCCATGCTAGCAGGAAGCTGTGACCCCTTGCTGGTCAGGCCTGATTGCACAAGGACGTGTGCGGTGGTGCAGACGGGCAGTTTGTACACTGCCAGGGGTTGGGGGTCCTGGATGCCCACAGGTTAAGTAAAATAGAGGTAGAAGATACATTGGAGAGTCTCTACATTGTCCCATCTGGGCAATTTTGTGGTGGTGTTTCCTTCCAGATGACTTTCCCAGCCCTCTTGCTTTGCTGGGTTAACTCAAGGTCAAGTCTCAATGAAGTCAATTGGAGAGTTGCCCTTGGCACTGGTAGGACCAGAGATTTGGCCTGGGAGCAGGCTGCTGGGCAAGGAAGGGGTGATCCACCACCACAGGGAATGCCTTTGCTCACAAGCACACCTGCAGCAAGGTCCCTCATCCCTAGCCACGGCTTGGGTCTTATTCTCTGCTCCAGGTTGAGATGGGGAGCCAAGGTCCAACCTCCATTGGCAGTTATCTCCCATTTCCATGTGTGGCTGGTACAGGACAAACCAAGCCCTTTTTGATTTGTCACCAATTGCGGGTGACTTCATGAAGCCGAGCTCTGTTGCGCCGTCATGCTCTGGCTGGAAGCGGCTTTGATCTGGGTGTTTAATGAAGACGTTAATTGATAGCACGTGGGAAGGAATTTGAGCTGCTCTGAGCTGTCTCTGAGCCCCTCAGATCCCAGAGCCATCATCCCCTTCAAAACAGAACAGAAGAAGAGTTATTACAAAACAAATCATGTTTGTATAGGCGCTCAAAAAAAAAAAAAAAGTCCTCTCCAGCTCTGTTAAGCTCATATTACTGGCAGGGCTGAGCTAGAGAGACCATGTGCACCATCGAACGCCTTCAGCAAATTAAACCAGTGTCAATGAGAGGAGAAACAAGGCACTGCTGTCCAGATCCTGTCCAGACTGAAGCAAGACGAGACGCGACGTGGGGCGGCCGGGGGTCCCGCTCTGCCTGGCGAGGTGCCCCCAGCGCGACTCCGCTCCTGGAAGCGCCTGTCCCCAGCGGAAGGGAGACTTCTGCCCGCTGGGAGCCCACGCCTTCCGGCTGAGGAGCCCTCAGCCCCAGCACTTCGGGGAGCTGGAGGCTTTTCAGTGCTCAGCTCCACACGTTCTGGCAGCCATGGCTTGCTGCAGACTCCGTCCTCTGCCCAGACGTGCGCTAACTGCAGGCAGCGCCAGGCCCTGCGTAGCTGGAGCTCGCATCCTTCCGGACACGCATGTTTCTCCGAGCTGATGGTGCGCATCCAGCTCTGGCCACTGCTGGCGATGGTCCTCTTCCCAATGGGGCCGTGACCTTGTTGCTCTTCTCCATGACTTTGGAATGAAGACGCTTCCGTTCCTTGCCTGGTCCAAGTTACCTGCAGCCCAGCTAGTCACCCAGCGTACTGCCGGGAGACTTGGGAGGACACAATATTTTGAGACCTCTCCCCCTCTGTCAGATTGGATTGGAATTGGCTGGTGGACTGAGAAGTTATTAGGAACAGACACCCCCAGACAATGTGATTGCACAAGCTTCATTTCCTTAGAAAACCAGGCCAACAGAGCAGGAGTCTGTCAGTAAACATGTTGATTCCAGGGTCTTTTCTGCGCTGCTCGCAGGAAGGAGCGCACAGCGCTGGCACCCGGCCCGCCCCACCAAACGCTGCCTTTTGCTCGGGGATGTCTGGACGCAGCTTGTCTGTCGGAGGATCGGCAGCGTTTGAGCAGAGGGTTGCATTGCCCATGGCTCTTGGCTATCACCAACAGCCCAAAGTTGTCCCAGGGCCAGCAGGGTGGGTGATGTGGGGTGAGTTGCTGATTGCTCCCACCATGCAGAGTACGCGGAGCAGGTACTGGTGGACTTGAACTCAGTCCTACCTGGCAGATGCATTAGACTCCACCGCTGCCCAGAGGTGGGGTGAGAGCAGGACATCATGGTACTTGTAGCCAGAGCTGTCCATCCTCTGCACTCAGAAAGGTGAGGGAGGATGAGAACCCCTCGTGCTATGTGGTCCCTGCAGCCCAGCCTCTCTGATTTCCAGTTTGCCTTCCAACTGGGACTCAGAGCCGGGAATCTTGGGGTATTTTCTTCCTTTCCTTCACCGTGACACTTATCCCTGCGATTCCCAGCCCTTGGAGTCACAGCCTCCCCGCAGCCAGGCTGGAGGAAGATCTCTTGCAACACTGGAATGCTCTGCAGTCATTACCTCCCTCCCTAGAAATATTTGGGGTCAGAGGACATAAGTCTCAGTAATCATCCAACAACGTCAATGGAGCTCCGCTGATTTACACCAGCTGAGGATCAAACCCCTCCCTTTCCTCTCCCATATTTAAGATATTTTCCAGACTTCAGACGTTCAGAGGAGGGAGTTGATGGCTCCTGGGTTATTGAAGAGGTTCCAGCTTTGGTCCTGGCCTGGAGTAACATGAATATGGTGGCTACCCTGGCTCTGCCTCTACGTGGAAAAGCTGTGCTCCCGTGGTTTGCTGGCCGTCGAGCTGGCAGACCGACTGGGACAGACATAAGTGAGCCCACACACATGCTGAAGGTCTCTTCAGTCTGAGATGTGGCTTCGTCACCGTTTCTCTCATGGCCAGATGCAAGCACGCTCCCACATGTGCCGTCACTGCTCTGTAGCGTGCCATGGACCCCACCGCCTCAGTTCTTCATTTCTTTGGCCGCAACAAAATCCAACTTGCTGAAGCTTTGCGTGGTCCATCTGAGGGGTCACCATTCACGCCTTTGCCAAGCAGGACACCGCTGCCATGCAGCCGGCAGAGCAGAAGCAGCACTGCTGAGCTGGGGATGCACCCACCAGGGATCAGCAAACCCAGCCACCTGGACCACAGACTTGTCTATCTGCAAGAAAAAAGACACCCACAAGCATTGAGGCAACCTCGGTCTCGATGCGTAACAGTGAAAGTTTATTCTGAGCCCAGTGTTTTGGTCTGGGCAGCCGGGCCAGTCTTGAGGGGAAACGCAGTTAATATTGCTGATAGCTGGATCCAATTTATAAGGCGCTCAGCAGAGACAATCATCAGGGAAGGAGACAAATAATATTCAGGCAATTAAATTTAATTGTTCCATCTGAAGATTATTTATCTCCTTGCCTGATGAATGTCTCCTCGAAGCGCCTAATAAATTGGATCCAGCTATCACTGATAGTGGCTGCTTTCCCCTGGCAGCGGGGAAGGGTGTGGAGAGCAGAGCAGCGCTCTGCTCTGTGTGTTGCTTAAGATCTGTCACCTCGAAACATCTTTTTAGCAGACTTGAAAGTGTCCACAGGCTTTATCAACACACTGCTTTCTACAGAGAGCTTGGCAGTCCTGGGCTTGATCGTGCAAAAACTCCCGGACCAAGGTGCTGGGTGGAACGAGATCCCATGTATTGGGTTATAAGTGAAGATTTGGAAATATCTCTGTCTGTCTGTCTGCCTCCACTTCATCAGCTTTCGGTCTGGCTGTTTGTGAAAAGGCTGAGGAGGAGGAAGCCCGTTAGGCTGGAGTTGGCTGGGAGCTGATCCGCCACAGCACAGAGGTCCGGAGAAAGGTTTCCCATGGGATTATGGAGCACGGCACCGCTCCTGGGAGCGCTCCCGGGGCTCTCCATCCCTGCCAGTGAACATCTTGAGCTCGAGTTTAGAGCTGGGGCAAGACCTGTCTCTTTCAGCAAACTTCTCCTCCCATTGCAAATATTGGACGTGTCTTTGCAGTTGGTGCTTTTTCACCCATTTGTGGGAAATGGGCCTGCACTGGTTTGAGGGCACAACACATACTTCCACCATGCAAAGTAAGGTTGGTTTGGGTGAATTAAAGCAAAGACAGTCTTGGAAAGCAGCGCAGTCAGGAGATGATCCTGGGAAGAAGCATCGGTGAAGACTGTGCGGAGCTCTTCTCCCAAGAGAAAAAGAGTAACTGTGGAGCACGTTACACTCTGGATGGTCTGATTTCCAGGCGACAGGATGCAGAATCCTCCTTTGAGATCATTTAACCACCCAGACAGTGGATTGCAGCCGTGCTGATGTTCCCAGAACTCCTGAGGGAGAGGTCACTTGACCTGCGAAGAGCCTGTGCCCTGCCTGTCCACAGCCTGTTATCAGAGCTGGCTGCAGGCTTGGGACAGCGGGAGAAGCCTTGGGAGTCTGTGGGTGTTCTGAGGAACTGTGTGGCTTTCTAAAATCGGGTCTCTATTCACCATCCAACCGTTGAATAGTTCAGTAGTATTTAATTAGCATACAATAACTGTCCCATTGAATTTGATGGAATACATCATTTTGGAATGCTATTTACAGTGCTAGTTTTCTTACAGAAATCCATGTGTCAGAGCTTTATCCATTATTATAGTCTTTAAAATAGGCAGATGTGCCTTTCATGGCCAACAGCATGTTTTATTAATGGGCTAGAACTATCAGATGTATTGTAAATCACGGGATGTAGCCACCAGTCTGGTGCTTCTCTCCTCCAAAGTCCCAAGGCAAGTGAGCTTAATTGCCTGAAGGGCTTGTAGCGAACTGTGGGGCACATGCTCCCTTCCCTGCTGTAAAAGCAGGTTCTCCCAACCACTGGTAGTCCTCTCTGCCCTGCCATCACTGCCTCTCCTCCTGACCACATCTGCTCCCCTTTGCCTGCTCTGGAGGGCATACGAACCTCCAGTTGGCACATGCAAACCTTCACGTTTATATATAGATAATATAATTAATGTGGGCTGCTCTGCTGCCTCGGCTCCCTCTTTTCCTTCCCGTGGTTCATCACCTGCCCTTCTCCTCTCCACCCCACCCTCTGCCCTCCAAAGTCAAGGGCAGCAGCAGGAGACTTGGGACCTCTCCAGCAGAGCCACATTCCCCAGGTCCCGTCTTCATTCAAGCCCTCACACTTTGCGCATGTTGCACACAACTGGGTCCTGTCTCGCTCGAGCCAACAGAGCGGCATCTTGCTTCATTTGAGTATTCACTAACAACTTAAATGAGTTCTTTTGGTGGGGTTGAAAATACTGCATGGGCGATCACACCATTGGAAATAACCAGGAAAGGCAGGGAAGGGACCTGCCAAAAGCGAAAGGCTGAAGGCTGAAGGTTTTGTTGAAAAGCATTTGGCAAAGACGTACTGCCCGCCATCAGAGCCTGCCCAGCGAGCTCCAGGCGCGGGGCAGGGCTAGCAAGGGCCTATCCAGGACCGCTAGCCTCCATGCGAGTGCCGGGACTGTGCCCAAGGACATCCCGGCCAGAAGCTCAGTTCAGCATCGCTGTTTTTCTGATGCAACCAGGTTTTGGCAGGACCAGACTCCTTCCCTCCCGCACGCTCGCCCCAGCGCAGGACGTCCCTGGGGATGCTCCCAGCAGCGGTTCCCCAGCAAGTGGCTCTGCTGCTCCGCACCAGCCAGTATGCTCCCTGCGGCAGCACCAGCGCAGTGCCCAGACCCTCTCTTGCAGACAAGCCTGGCAGGTTTTACACCTGGCTGGTGATGGAAATACCCCATCGCTGCTAACAGGGAGCATAGCCAGCGACCAGGCTCATTAAGAGGAGTTAGAGCACTTTTAGAGGGTGTCTGTCGTGAGCTCAGGTCAGCTGCAGCACTACACAACTAGAGCTTTGAATGATGCCATCTACAATGGCATCTTATCTGGATGAAGAATGAGTCTGCAGTCTCTGAGGGCTGCTCCTGAAAGAGGCTCGGAGACCCTGTGTCTGCAAAGGGAGATGTTCTCCATGGCTGGCTTCGTAGAGGTGTGAAGGACCAGCTTTTGGCCCAGGCAGTGCCATGCTCCTGACTGCTGCTCAGGTGCTACTGCCCAGCAGCATCCGTGCGCAGGAAAAGGGATGGGGGAAGGCGAGAAGGTGACCATTTGTGGCAGAAAAGCACTCATAAGTCTGGACTAGCAGGAGCAAACCATGGGCAAAGGGAGCCATGGTGGATTGCAGATGAGGAAGACGGCAAGGAGGAGGGAGCACAGGGTTGCGCATGACCATCTCTGTTCTCTGCATCTGTAATGATAGCACTGGACGTGAGCGCAATACTAAAATCCTAGATCTGTGCGTAATACTCCACTGGGGACAGATGTCCTCTCTTGTTTTGTACACTGTAAATGCAATATCGGTCCCAAACCCAAATGATTCCCCCCATCCAGCACCGTCCCCGCTCCCATCAGCTGCAAATGGCACAGATGGCTGGAAAAAAAGAATAGCTATTTTTAAAAAACAACAAAAAACCCCAACCCTGTTATTTCTGCATTTTTTCTGCGTGAGGACACTTCCTTCCTTCCAGGAGAAATCAATCCAGTACCAAAGTGTTAACCGCTTCCCAGCCATCTCCTCCATACAAGGTGAAGTTGTGCTGGCCCCTGGCAAACATCTCACCTCACTGCGTGCCCAGGCTGTGGCTTCTGGCCCTGTGGCTGGTGAATCACCCCTTGTTCCCTGGGGAGAAGGACGGAGGAGGCTGGCGGCACAGGCGAAACCATGGCAAGACTTCAGGAGGGCCGTGTGGGTTGCAGGAGATGCTGGACAGAGAAGGCTCTGGTCACGCAGCAAAACAGGAGAGGGTGAAGGAGCTCAGCCCGGCTGTCTGCAGAGTTGGCTTCCCGGCAGATCAGGAGCAGGATGAGTCCTTGGCAGGGACAGCCCGCCGGCAGCTCGGAGGGGCTGGATGGGCTTGCCAGCAGACCACATCCTTGTGGGACTGCAGTGCGCTGGCAGGACATACCTCCTAGCAGTGCCAGGGACAGGCTGAGCATTACCTGCTCCTGCACAGGGGCTCCTCATGTGTACTCCTCATCCAGCTCAGCAGATCCTGCTGGAGGCTTTGGGGTCTCCTGTTGGAGGCATTTAGGAGCCTGAGAAGGGGAGCAGGGTGCAGAGATGGCTTACATGCTTTGGAGAGCCTCTCAGTGCTTGCTGGTGCAAGTCTGCCAGCAAGGTTTGTTTCTCACCACTCCTGGTGGGATATGGAGTCCCTCTGGCCATGCCCCAGCCCTCTAGTAGATGTTGAATCCACCACCTGGAGAAAAGCCACCAACAAGGAGCTGCCTTCCCCTTGCCTTGGAGAACAATGTTTCCATGCAGCCAGCATGGAGGAAGCCCAGTGGTCCAGAACTGCGCTGGATCTTCTGCAGGATCGAGCCCTGGGCAGGGAAAGGAGCTGGAGCTGCCCAGATGCTGTGCAGGAGGTAAGAGAAGATATAACACCAGGGTTAAGCAAGACCAAGAGGCAGGCGGTGGGACTTGCCCATTCCAGCGACCGGGGGAAGAGGGATGCAGAGAGATGTGTGGGCGACAGCCGGCAGCGCTGTGCTGAGAGGTCTTCTGCAGGAAGGAGAGGCAGGGGAGGCACCAGTGAAAGCATGTCAAAACACAAACCAAAGCATCACGTTCACACTCCTCCATTTAAAGAACAGCTGTGAAAACCAAGTGCTCCCTCAGGCTTTGAGACCCATCTCATGATATTGGGGGAGGAAGAGGGGATCGCCTTGTGATCTCAGAGCTGTGGAGAAGTGGAGAAAGGGTCTTAGCCCTGGGGTCCCTTGGACTGCCTACAGTGGGGATGAGGCCCCTCAGCACCCAAATGGCAAGTGGTTTGCTTCTGTGGGACTCTGGAGGTGATGCTCCTTGGTCAGCATAAACTCTGACTGCTCACCAGCGAGGGAGCGGTTTGTGATCCCCGGCCTGAGCGTTGCTCCCTCCCCTGTGCCCCGAGGAACCTGGTGGCAAGACCCCACGTGCGAGAGCTGGGCTGGCCCAGCTTTGCAGGGGATGTGCTCCTCCTGTGCGTCCTCCAGGCACCATTTCACAAGAAACTCCAGGAAAAGCCCCAAATACTTGGATGTTGTGGGTGGAAGAGTGGTTGGCAGAGGAGTGCCGCCTGCAGAGCTCCTCAGACATCTACCTGCAGGAGGGTGGACACAGGGACCCCATGATGGCACAGACCTGAGTGGATGGAAACCCTCTCCCCCATGAGCATCCACTGATACCCAGAGGGAGCCAAGGGATGCTGAACAGGTGAGGAACAGGGCAGAGGGGGTGGGAGAGGAGAGTGCTGCAGGACCCTCTGGCATGGCCAACCCACTTGGGCCACGTGCAGCTCCCTTGGCGAGATCCCCATGCAAGGGGAACTGCCTTACTGGGATCCTCCATGCAAGGGGAGCTATCTCAGGGGACCCTCCATCCAAGGAGGGCTACCTTACTGGGATCCGCCATCCAAAGAGAGCTACCTTACTGGGATCCTCCATGCAAGGAAAGATTTCTCAGGGGATCCTCCATCCAAGGAGGGCTACCTTACTGGGACGTACCACCCAAGGAGGGCTACCTTACTGGGATCCTCCATTGAAGAAGAGCTCCCTTGGCAGGACTCTGTCCTGCCCCTTCTCAGGGTCCAGCTGCCCTTAAGGGCAGCACCTTGGCTGAAGGGATGGTACCTCCATCCGGCTGTTCCCCCTTGGGAGGATGGAGGAGATGGGAGAGGACCAGGAGCTTGGGAGGAGCAGCACGGGTGTGAGGACAAACAGGGATCAGGAAGGATCAAGCCAGGCTGAGGGGACCGGGGGGGCTGGGAGGAGCAGGGGCCGGGGGGGCTGTGTGCTTTGAGCTGGGACTCCAGGCCATGGGACAGAGCCGAGGGCATCGGGAGCTGGACCAGCCAGAGGGCTGAGGGGGTCTGAGGGGGGAGACAGACCGAGGTGCACTCGAGGGCTTTGTGAGCACAACCCGCACAACAGCTGCCGGCAGTATGTTGGCTCCAAAGCTGGTGTTGACAGTCCTTCACTTTTATGGGAACTAAATTTACCCAGACACACGCAAAATCAAAAAAAAAAAAAAAAGGAAAGAAAAAGATGGGGGGGTTGGAATTAAAATAAATTGCAGCAGCGCCAGCATCTGCTCCTCTGTGGTGCAGTCTGGGTTACGGAGAGGGGAGGAGAAGTCCCCGAAAGGGAGTAGCACTGGTGTTTACTGCAGCCCCGAAACATCCCCCGTTTGCGAGCCGAGTGTGTTTTCACCGTGTTGCCTCAGGAATGCTTGACATCCAAGATGCCAAAGAAATGTACCCGCTCGGTGGAAAATGAAAGCCCAACCATTTTCCATGGGTTGGACAGCGGGTGTGTTTGCTAGCGTGTAGGGGCAATAATGCGCTGCGTTGTTAAGGGAGAAGAGATCTGCTGGGAGCAAAGAGGCTCCAACAGGAGGAGGATATGATACTTGAAGCTTTTACCTCCTTCCTTTTAAGATGCCCTAGAACTTTTGCTTAAAAAATTGGTGATTTTTTTTATTTCTTTTCTCTTCCCTCCCATCCCCCCAAACCAGGGGCACGTGCTGGGCACGTTCCTTTGGTTGGTTTCTTGTATTTGGGTGCCTTGTCTCCTCCGAGTGCAAGGCAGCAGACCTGAAGCACAGGCACAAGGCAGGACTGTCCATTCGGTTGCCTACAAAGATTTCCAGGTCGAGCTTCCAAGGCGGTTGTTTTAAAAGTGGAGATGCTCTGGAAGATGCTCCACCATTTAAAAATATGCTGCACCTGGTCCTGCGTGGGCACATCTGCCAGCACTGTGCTTCCAAAGAGCAAGAGCCGCGCACCCTGGACGTTGCACATTCACGCCCCCATTGGCAAGCACCGCAGCGCGGGCACCGGCGAACCTGTATTCCCAAGGTGTGCACAGCCGGGCCAGTACAGAGAACATCTCTTTGTCCAGGGCGGCTTGGAAGAGGAGGGACGCTGGCAAGTCATGGCGGGTCCGGTGCAGGCGTAGGCATGGAGGCAACTGGGAGAGGATCCTGTCATGAGCATCCCTCCTCCTTGCCGCAGGAGCCCACTGTAGCATCATCTTGCCTCTCTGCAACAGCACAGGCCAGGCCCAGACTTCCATTCAGAAAATGAAAAAAAAATCCTTATTTTTAAATATCGCCACCACTTTCATGGACATTTAACACTGTAAACAAACTTTGCAGCCATGGTTTACAGGGAGCCTGCTTGTCAGCAGGGTTTGTCTGCCGCCCCCCCGCCCCCCCTCCCGGCAGCTGCAGATGCGCGCTGTTCCCCGAGCTGTTTGATTAAACTGGTGCCCAAACAGAGGAGCGGAGGAAAAGGTTTTGATGGTTTCGTGTGCAGCTGCAGCAGAAGAAAACCAGCGCGAGCGGGCACAGTTTTCAGAAGTTCAGGAGATCTCTATTTTTAGCTGCCTGCCGTCTTGATTTTTCCAGATGACAAGTGCGCCGCTCTTTCTAAAAACTGAATTCTTCTTGGGTGTTTTTGGTTTGATCCCTAATTTTTTAATTAAAAGGAAGATGCTGAAAACAATTAGTCACTTTTTAAAAATTGTAACCAACAGTTTCTTTTGCTTGGTTCGGCTGTGATGTGACTGGGGCCAGAAGCTATGCTCTGGGTGGAGGTGGGAAACCGGGGTGGCTGGCACCGATTTGGCATTTAGTGGGTGTGTAAAATAAGTGAAAATTATACCAATCTGGGAGTTATTCTCTGAGGAGTGATCGCAGCCTCCAAGGTGAACTCTGAAGTCAATCAGAAACGCTGCCAGTCCCACCAGAGCCGGACTGGACTGGGGATGCGGCTTGCGATGCTGCAGTCTGTGCCGAAGGATGTGCGTGTTTGAAGTGCGAGGATGGGAGCTCTTCCAGTCCAGCAGTTACTGTTCCTGCTCCGTGCCCTCATCTTGCCCACAGGAGTGGCTGCTCGCGGCTCTTCTTCCTAGCTTTGCTGCGCAACACAGCTCGTCTCACTTGTGTGTGGCGCTGAGAGGTTTGGCCCGGGCTGTCCCGTGGGGCTTGTGTGTGTTTTACTTCTTGCAGTAGCCGGCTGGAAGGAGCCTGGTGACTCCAGTAATGCCACCAGTTGGCTGAAGCTAGAGCGAGATGGATGCGTTACAGGGTGATGGGTGCTTCATGCCCCTTCTTTTGTGGATGGGAGCTACTGCTGTGCACAGCAAAGGAGAAAATCTGATGGCAAATCCAGTTCCTGGTACATATTGTCCGTAGCATTTAAACAAATCCATATCTTTTCTGCTTTACAAGGATCTGAAGGCTGGTTGCACAGCGGGCTTGGTTACAGAGCGGTGTTGCCAGCAAGCGTGCCAGTGCTTTCCCATCGAAGCCCCAGCTCCTGGAGTCATGCAATGTGGCAAGGGTTTCCATTTTCATTGGGTGATCTCCCAGGCCTCCCAGTTGTGGCAAAAGGCCCCCAACCCATCAGGAAAGAAATGTGAAGAACCCAAATGTGTTTACCTCCTGTAATCAGAGCTCTGGTTCTGGGTGGCTGAGCGAATCCCTTTCACTGCCAGCTGCAAACCCGAAGCAACTCCTCAAAACCCAGTAGGGCAGGAGTGGTTAACCTGGGGACCCGTGAACATCTCTCCAGCCATGGAAAGGCTTTCACAGCCCCTGGGAAGGCTGCTCATCACCTCAACTAGGGCAGGGCTCACGTGCGAACCGGGCTGAAACCAAAGCCTCCATATCTTTGGCATCCGGGCAGCGCAGCGGATGCTCGTGGGCTCCAGCCCTCCCCCCCGGCCGCCGTGGGCATCCACCCACCCCTCTGTGCCACACCGTGCCGCCCCGGCCCCGTTCACACACACCCGCCGCCCCAGCGCTGGGAGGTACAGGCAGCCCAGACCCAGCGCGGACCGTGGGGGACCAGACCCCGCCATTGTCCCCGGGCTGGGAGGCGATGTCCGTCGCCTAGGAGGTGGGAGCTGGGGCTCGCAGGCATGCTTTCATCTCCCTGACCTGCCCCGCTGGCGAGAGGGCTCTTCCCAAGGCACCAGCCTGGGGAGAGGCGTCCCCACTGCACAGCAGAAGGGACACGAGTGAGAGACAGACACGCTCACAATGTTTAAAGACATCATTAAACGCCCCCACCCTGGAAGCCTGCACTTGCCAGCTACACCCATCTGTTGCTTTTCATTAAAGAGAGCCTGCTCCTTTCCGAGGTGTGTGCGTGTGTGTGAGTGTGTGCTTGGGCCCTCCTCGGCACTCTCCATCTCTGCACCCAAGGAGAAGGGTGGGAGCTGGGAGCTGCTGGGTCGGGGATGGGAGCCATCCCAGGCGCACGGAGGCAGGACGGTGGGAGCCTCCAAGTTGCGCGAAGGTGGCGGGGAGGAGGTGGCGGTCCTGCTTCCATCCCGCAGAAAGCAGAGCAGCGTCTTCCCAGCCTGGGAGAGAGAAGGTACCCTGAAGCTGGATGGCAGAGGAGGAAGACTCCGCGCGGGCAGGGGAGGGAGGAAGGCTGAGGAACCCGTTTCTTTCTGCAAGAGCCAAAATTTGGTAGCTGGTCTTTTTTTAACTTTATAGGGGCCAGGGACCTGTGGCCCACCTTAGGCAGTGGCCAAGGGACCCTCAGACTTTCCCGGACTGTAGCAGGAAAGCTACCCCTTTCCTGCATGCCATGGAGGAAATCCCCCAAGTTAGCTGACGGGGTGAGTTGCCCTCACCTTCCACCTTTAGGGAGGCAGGTGGAGAGGTGGGACTGCAGAGAGAAGATGACTTTCTATTTCAGAAGATGGATGGAAAGGAAGAGAAAGCAGCTGCCTGCCCCATGGGCAGGAGGAGAGGGTACAGACACGGTGCATCCACCATCCACGGTGCAGGCTGCAAGCCACCACGACGGAGGCAAAGTGGCATTTCGATGCCTGGTCCTTGCCTTGGCTGCCCACTACAGACAGCTCTCTGGGAGGAGCATACACCACCGAGGTGGCCGGGAGAGCTACTCTGCCCCATCATCTCCCAGTTGAAAGGGGAGATGCCAACACTGCCGTGCAGTGCCTGGCTACCTCCAGGAGTGTGCTGAGGCAGGGTCTGTCCTCCTTGAGAGGGCACTGCACCCAGTGGTAGCAACCAGTCCCGGTTTTGGGCAAAGTGGGTGAGGAGGTGATGGAGCTGGGCTCCCTGGTGCCCCCGTGGGTTCCCACCTGGGTCCAGGCTGCTGCATCGGTGCGGGCTCCCAGCAAAGATCAAACACAGCTGAACAGAAGCAGGCAGGCAGGTTCTATCCGCCAGCAGCAGCCCAGTGGGCAGTGACCTGACTCCATTGTCACAGCCCTTCACCTGTTCTGTGCTCCAGTTCCAGAGTCACCACCCCAGCGAGAGGGACAACACCAGCAGGGAAACCAGGGGTGTCCCCCCAGTTCTGGACCTCGGAGCTCTGCATAGCACTTCTCTGGCCGTATAGCAGGAGACATCCCTGTGCACACCCTGCCTGATACAGCTTTGGAAGGTGTCCCAAGGAGGACATTTGTCACCTAGGCTGGAGCCAGGCACAAGTGACTTGTGCTGTGTGCCGCCAGGCGATGCTGGAGGGTGAAGGGTCCCCAGTGTCAGGGCAGACTGGCAGATCTGTGTCCCCCTTGTTCCCACCGAAGCCCTGCTAGCTTTGGGGCTGTTCTGCAGAGGGGACCATCCCCTAGAAGTGTCATCCATACATAGCAGGGCCAGAGGGCTTGGCCCTAGCACTGTTGGCAGGACAATGTCACCATCCACTCAGAGCAGGACAGGCGGGCTGGGGTCAGGTCTGGGGAAAGTACCCAGTACACCATCAATACGATGGGTGCACGTGAGGGGGTAGATGGAAAGGTGGAGAGGAAAAGACAGCGATTTGAAATCTCAAATGCAAAGGGATTCCTGTTCCTGCCATGGTTACCTGGGACTGTCCTTGGGTGGTCCATCTAGTGGGAGGTGTCCCTGCCCATGGCAGGGGGTTTGGAATTTATGATCTTTAAGGTCCCTTCCAACTCCAACCATCCAAGGGCTGCTCCCACTGCTGGTACCCTTCATCACTTCCCCTGCCAAGAGCACCACTGACTTCCCACAGCATCCTAAGTGCGGGCAGGAACATGAGGCCTGGGCTTTGACAGTCTGTAAGTCAAAGATCCTCTTGATACTAGCCACAAACATGTGATGCTCTCAACATAATCATGGGCTTAATGGTAATGATTGAGGCCATCTCCTGTGAGCATAAAGCCCTGAGCTGAAGAGACCACTTCACTCTTCCACCCCATGGTCTCTCTCAGAAACTCATGCCAAGGACAGGCAGCTGCTGAAAGCAGACGGGTGCAAGTCACAGCAGGACTGTTTGGGCTCATGCCAGAAGTCAGAAGCTCTTCACTGTCACCTGGAAATTTTTCCATGTCATCCCAACGGGAGATCTAGCAAGCCTTGCCATGTGGGCAGCCTCCCCAGGAGGGCTTCATAAAGCAGTGTCATTTTGCAGTGACTTGGAGCAGTGTGGGCTTTCCCTCACCTGCCGAAGTGGTTTACCTCCAGAGCTGTGCAGGAGAGGTGAGCCCTGGCCGGGGGCAGGAGAGGTGAGCTCTGGCCAAGTGCTCACATGTCCTGTACTCCCCTGTGTCCTGTGTCCTACAGCCCTATAGCCAGCGTATCTCAGTGCCATTCTCTGCCTGATGTGTGACGGTGGAAACCGTGGTGAGATGCCCATACTGAGCAGTGGCAGGGCTCTCCCAGGCATAGGCTGGACAGGGCTCTCCCAGGCAGAGATGAGTCCAGAGGAGGCCATGAAGATGATCTGGGGGGTGGAGCACCTCTCCTGTGAAGATAGGCTGGGAGAGTTGGGATTGTTCAGCCTGGAGAAGAGAAGGCTCTGGGGCAGACCAGTCCCTAGAGGGGGCCTACAGGAAAGCTGGGGAGGGAATTCTGATCAGGGAGGGGAATGATAGGTCAAGGGGAACGGTTTTAAACTGAAAGAGGGGAGATTTAGATTAGAGATTAGGAAGAAATTCTTTACTGTGAGAGTGGTGAGCCCCTGGGGCAGGTTGCCCAGAGAAGCTGTGGCTGCCCCATCCCTGGAGGTGTGCAAGGCCAGGTTGGACGGGGCTTGGAGCAACCTGGGCTGGTGGGAGGTGTCCCTGCCCAGGGCAGGGGGGTTGGAATTGATGATCTTGAAGATTCCTTCCAACTCTAACCATTCTATGACTCTATGATTCTATCTGCATCTTGTACAGAGCTGGGGAAGGCCTCAGAGTCTGCCATTCACCACCTCTTGGAGGCTTGGGGCAACTCTGCCTGGCAGGAGGAAGAACATCAGGAAGACAAATTGCTCAGGAATTGGGTTTGCATCACTCTTCAGGTCTGCAGATAATGCCCAGGACTGGTGTCACTGGAAGGCACTGGGAGGGAAAGAATCTCTTGCACGATCCAAGGAGACAGGTCTGGAGAGCTACGGTGAGGTCTCCAACTGTGACAATGTGTGCAGCTCAGCTCCAGGATGGGGCCAGCAGGCAGGGAGAGTTTTTATCTAGATTTGAACTTGGCAATCCAACACGAGCATGTCACACTGCCTGGGACACCTGCCTGGCAGAGGAGCACAAAAATGCCTATCGCTTGCCTCTTCCACCTCCACGATAGAGTGGTGCTCAGTGCTACATGTGCAGAAGGAGCGGGGCAGGGTGGCAGAAGCTAAATTGCTCCTCCGGCCAGTCTCTCCCTCTCCGTGCATGCAGCCCTATAGAGAGTGGGGTACAGTTTGGGGGCTCTCTGATCTTCCTTATTGCACCCTGGGTTTGCCTTCCTGGACCACCACGATGCACTCCCACTTCACACCCACATGGCGAGCTGGAGCTGTCCCTACATCCACCAGCTTGTGAGGGGGTGGCCAGACCCCCAGCTGAGCTTGCGTCTCACCGAGGCATTTTGCACCTTCTCCCCACCCAGCCAGGCCCCAGGGTGCAGTGGGGACCCATCCACACTGGAGAGCAGAGAGGTCTTGGGATAGAGTTGTCATGACCAGTCCTGCATTTACAGACCAAGACAAAGTCAATCTACACTATTTGCTGTTGGGATTAACTGGTAGGGGAAGCTCTTCTTGGAAAGGACTGGACTTAATTATCAGCACATCGTTAGCTAGCAAGCTATCTCCTAAACCGGGAAGCTCTGAGCTGATGCCATCAGTCACTTCTAACGAGGTGGGCTGTAGTTTACCCGGAAGATTTACAGTTTCTGATGGGCAGTGCAATTCTCTGTGGTGTGAGGGAATTGAGCAATTGCTGCTATGTAATGTCATCTGTGTCGGGCAAGAAAAAGAGAACCAGTGCCCGAACGTGCTGCTGGAGAGGCTGCTGCACATGCGGAGTAGAGAAGGTGGTGATCCGGCCATAATGTGCATGATACATAGCCAGAGCACACTTAGATGACCATCTCACCCCTAGCCTAGCGCTCAAAAGAGTGGGATGTGTGAACATTGTTTACCCTGGTGGCCTCAGCTTGCACGTTGCACTCTTCAGCTGGGGCAGCACGGACCAGCAGTGAGCCCATGCATGTTGTCATCTTCTGAAGGCGTGGCAGGAGGGTCTCAGAAGCTTTGAACCACTGCCCTGGGGTCTGCTGCTGCCCTCCTGCCTGCCTCCTCCTTGTTCTGCTCCATCCTGATGTGCACGGGATGAGGTCTGCTCCCAGATACAAGTGCCTGGGACTCAGCCAAGCAGCTCCCATGCATGGTGGACAACCGAGCTCCACGGTGGGCTCACTGAGAACGGAGACTTTTCATGAGTCATTTAGAAGAAGGAAACGTTGTGGTACAAAATGTTGTATGTCCATCCCAGGAGGAAACATTTGGTTACGAAGGTGTAGGAAGCCGTGCTTCGGTGATCATGAACACAAGAGGAAGCCTGAGCAAGATGGGTTAGGATTGAGCGAGATGGCTTAGGGTTGAACCCTGCTGGTAAAGGCATAGGGGAAAGGTGCCAGCCTGACTTCCCATAGCAGCAGCAAGCAACAAACTCTGAAGATCCAGCCTGGAGCGGGGCAAACACGAGCCTAGCGGTCCTGGATGAGCTTGCCTGAGTCGGCCAGAGCAGAGCCAGTGTTTGTAAGTCACTGGACTCCAGAGCAGCAGCAGACGATGCAAAATGGTACCGCGGGCTCTTCCCAGCTGGCCAGCCAAGCCACAGTAAAACCAGATCTCCCATGATCCACCACACCTGGGCATCTGGCACAGCTATTTGATGTTGCAAAGATGCCAAAATAATGAGCTTCATCCTTATGAGTTTGTCCAGGGCCGTTGATGTTTCTGACGCAGCTGCTGTGACGAAATTACAGTGAATGGCTGATTTGTGGAGATTTTCTTTTCTTTTTTTCAAGCCAAGAGAACCTAAGAGAGACTCAGGCTCCAGGGAGTACCTCAGCTCCCTGGCACCCTGACACCCTGGCTCCCCGAGCCAGTGGGGTTTTGCAGCATTCGCTGCCTCTGGGACGTGTGCTGCTGGGATCTGTCATTCTCTTCTTTCTGTGTGGCGGGAGGATGTTAGCGGGGCAGGGATTGGGAAAGGCCCCATGTTTTGCTTGGCTTGAAGGAGGAACCCTTGCAGTGAGGGAAATAGGGGCAGTAAAAATGACTGCTTGGGTAGAGAGGGAGGCGCACGGGCCAAGGAGCTGATGTCAAGGCGCTGGGGGCCGTGGGAGTCTTCCCCCGGCTTGGCTGGGCTCTGCTGGAGGAGGAGACGGGCGGCGGTGGCACTGGCAGAGCCCAGGAGACCGCGCTGGCAGCGCCCGAGCTGCTGCCCTCGGAGGTGATGATGTCTCCGGGTTGTGATTCCCAGCAGGATCCGCAGCCCTGGCCCTGCCTGCAGCGGCGCGCTCCTCTCCTCCCCTCCTCTCCTCTCCATCTGCTCTCTCCTGAGCTTCTGTTTTGGCCCCCTCTGCCTTTCCCGGTCGGGGGGGTTAACTGCGGCGCAACCTTAATGCAATCCAGCGCCTCTATCTAGAGCTCTGGTATTACTGGCTGCCGTTACCATACTAAATTGTATCTGCACTTCAGGAAAAAAAAATTAAAAAAAATATTAAAAAAATTAAATAAATATCCCATGCTGTCTCTCGAACTGGCTTTAAAAAGGATTACACATCAATACCCAGCCACCCTGCTCCCCCCCAACCTCCGCCACCATTGTTCTTTCTAAGGCGCTCCTCTCACTTTGATGATGATCACTGGCAGGGTTTCAAAACGATGTATTATAAAATCTTCAAAAAAAAAAAAAATCCAGTTGCCATAACGTAATGCAGATTTTTGTCACCGCTCCACGGCTTCTGCTTTCAATTTCCAGTGAGGGGGAGAGACTCGGTCGCAGTCAGATGGAGACCAGCTCGCATCCCCACTCCCTGGGCCCCCAGGCAAAATCCCTGGAATTTGTTCCTTACTGTTTGAAGGCAAAGCCGAGGGAGGAGAGTGCAGAGGGGAGAGAGGGGAGGGGAGAAAAGGAGGTGCCAGTGCCGGGGTAGATGGGCACAAACCCAAGCCATGCCCCAGGTGGAAGTGGCCGTGCGTCTCTGGAGTTCACCACAAGCTCAGCGCACCTGAGCAGCAATGGGAACACTTGCGGAGGAGCAGCTTTTCGTGGAGAGGTTGGGGTTATCCTCCTGAAAGGTTTTGAGCAGTGATGTGGGCTGTCAGCCTGGCTTTAGGCTTTTGATGTAGCCTGTCTGTCCATCTGTCTGCCCTGCCTCCAACCCAGCATCCCACTATGGCACTGCGTTTTGCTCCCGTTGAGCACCTGCAGCCGGGAGCATCAGCCCGGCCACAGCCCTCCAGTTCGGGGACATCTCCAAATACTGGGAAGGCTGCAGGCAGGACAGGCTGGGGCCATGCAGTGGGACTGGACTTCACAGTCGACACTTCTGCCCTCAAACACCCTCGTCTTGAGCTGGGTGCCGGTGCGAGAGCCCCAGCCTGCCCAGTCGCTGCTCGCCCGCTCGTGCAGCCCGTGCGTGGCGCTCCTGCAGGCAGCTGAGAAGGGCCCGAGCAATCTCTGCCAGGTAAAGCTCCATCTCTGACAGCTGAATTGAACTGTTTGCCACACATCTCATGGGCTGTTCTCCTGCCCAGTGCTGCTGGCACCAGCCAAGCGGTTTGCTGGGATCAATGCGAAGAATGAGCCAGGTACCCCAGCGTATGGCACCGTGACATTAATTGCCCAGTTTACTCTCCTTCTGCTGTCTCAGAAGAAGGTTTTGCAGCTGCAGAGGTCTGGGACGGTGCTGGGATAGTATTCCTGAGCAGAAAAAGACCTAGGATGCTTCTGAAAGAGGAGTGACAGCGAGGCGATAACACACCCGCTGCAGTCTCCTCCTCAGGGCTTGAAAATCAGGTGGGCTTTCCCCAGGCTTGCAGCCCAAGTATGAGGTTGCTGCACACTGTCACCACTGTGGTGGGGGGGACGGTATGCAGCTCTCCAAGTGAGGCATGCCTCAAATTTTTGGAGAAAAAGAGCTGTTTCTGAATAGTTGAGAAGTTTCCAGGATTCATATCATAGTACTATGAGAGCAGGGCTCACTCCGAATCAGGCAGGCAGAGTCAGTCCTTGTCATAGAGCAAAGGGACCTGGTGGTGTCCATGGCTTGGGTGCACCCTCTGCCACAGTGAGTTTGGAGTCAGTCCATCAGGAGCTTCTTGGGCTACAAAGGTTTCCTGGACACCAGAAGTGATGTACCGCTTCTGTGACTTTTCTCTCCCTGGTGGCACCCTGTACCTGAATGGACTGTGCCTGGGAAACAGGAACCCCCCTGATGTTTAAGAGTGTCCTGGGGGACCCTCACTCCACTTGCCTCCAGAACAGACGTCACCGTACTTGCAGCTTCCCAAGTGGGAACTGCATCCAGTAACTGGAAAAATCGAGCAGACTGTGGAGAATGGGAGAACCTTTTGTCTTCACTCTTGGAGAATATCCACGAGCCTTTGCAGAGGCTTTTGTTTTGGAAGGCTTAACCATCCTCCACTGAGAAATGGTGACCCAACCTATAGCATGAGAATGCGGATACAAGTCACCTCCAAGCCCAACATCTTCATATGTGGAAGCCTTCCACAGATTTTACTGGGGACAATGGCACTGCTGGGTCTCAGTGCTCACGAACAGCTTCAGTGCAGGAGTACTTGGTCATAGAATCACAGAATCATGGAATGGTTGGGGTTGGAAGGGACCTTTGGAGGTCACCTAGCCCAAATCCCTGCCAGAGCAGGTTCACCTAGAGCAGGTTGGACAGGAACTCATGAAGGCAGGTTTGGAATGTCTCCAGAGTGGGACACTCCACAGCCTCTCTGTCAGCCTGTGCCGGTGTTCTGTCACCCTCAAAGGAAAATTTTTCCTCATGTTCAGATGGAATTGCCCATGTTCCAGTTTGTGCCCGTTGCCCCTTGTCCTATCACTGGGCACCACTGAAAAGAGTCTGGCCCATGACTGATCAAGCCATGGATAGTTGGTAGGCAGCTGAACACATTTAAAAACATAAAATGACCGCTCCATCCACTGCAGGTGCCAAGCAAGTCCTGACTGGAGCTGTCACTGCTCCTCGTGGTCCAGGAGTGTCCCTAACTGGTCCTCTATGGCTGCCACCTCTTGGCTGGTGGCTGATATCTCCAAATGGTAGTTATCTGGAAGGTCAGTCTTGCTTCCTGGGTCTCTACCAAGGACCATAGAAAACCTTCCAGCCTGGCCATAGCTGCCCCTCTCCCCCCCTTCCCCAGTTCTCCTCCATCCCTCAGCCCCTAGGTGTCCTCCAGCTTGCCCTCTCCCCAGTGCTGCTATTGTGGGGGGGTGCAAAGAGCACGGCTGGGAGGAGACTTGGTGGAAAGCATGGGCTTCGTGGCGCTAGCTCTTAGAGCAGTCCCCGCCGTTGGATCCTAAAAGGAAGCATTTTTCGGAGAGTTATGAGCCTGTGCAAACAGGGCTTTATAAGGCAGCATCACTAATAAGGAGCGTAACCTTCCTGCCCACAAACATCCTGATACCCTTTCTGGTGTGAGTTTGGCTTTGTAAGCCAAGCCAATCTGATCAGGAAAATCCTGGGGAGAAAACAAACAAGGAGCCCCGGGAGGAGGCTGGAAGTCGCTTTCCAGAGTTAGAGCAGATGTTGTTTAGTAGACAATGATGCCACAGATGTGCCTTGGCCGGCTGATGCGTAAGGACGCGGCAGCCTGGCCACAGCGCAGAGGGGGCTTTGTCCCCACGTTCCCGTCTGCCCTTGCCCCTCTTCAGCCCCTCTTCCCTCAGCAGCTGCTGGGACAGGCTTCCTCAAGGAGGTGGGGAGCCCTCCGTGTCATCCTCTGTCACCCCTCCTCCCCCCTCCCCAGGCCATAAGATGGCATTTCAGGGTCAGCTGTTTTTGTCCCAGTGCTGGTGCCAAAGGTTGTGGAAAACCCTTTTTCCAACTCGGCAATGCCCCGCTCCTCCCAGCCCCAACGTCTGCAGCTCCACGCAGGGGGGAGAGGCCGAAGCCCCAGGGAAAAGACTCCTTTTTAAAAAAAAAATTTATTTCCCTTCCACTTCTCAGCGCTGCCGCAGCCGTGTCCGTTCTGTCCCGTCCTGTTCCACCACCCCCCCACCCCCCCCCGATAATGAGCTGTTGTCTTGTGCAGCATTGAGAGCTAAGTAAGCATGAAAAATTGGAACAATAAAGAAGTAGTTCTGGGACAGCAAAGCCCCTTGTTTGACAAGGCTAATTCCACACCCCCCAGACTCATTTTCTTTCAGCCACCTTCCCCCTCCTCGCTCCTCCTTTATTAAATGAACTGGCTTTTATTGGGATGGAAGCTGGGTTTCCTTTTCCCCTCTCGCCTCCCCCTCTGTTCACATGTAATTTGGAGAGTTAATCTCCTCAGGCAGGAAATGTTGTTTCTTTCACTCTTTTTCTCCGGCCTTTTCCATTTGGCTCTTTTAATTGGGGCCCAGACCAAGGAAATGGCCACACCACAGAGCCCGAGCAGGAAGAGGGATGTTTCTCTTGAGGGGCCCTGACCATCCCTTCCCACTGCCCTGGTCAGTGTGCTCTCCTTTGGCAGATGCACCCTTGGGCCAGGGATGGAGGTACCCGGCTCCCCTTGGCTGGCTGGACACCCCAGCTGGCCTGGGGAAAGCTGGGCTGGAGGGGTTGGTTGGCATTTCTGCTTCTTTTCTGAAGTCCTCTTCCTGCTTCAGGTCAAGCCACCCAAAGTTTTCAAGACATGGAATCATAGAAGCATAGAATTGTTGAGGTTGGAAGGGACCTTTAAGATCATCAAGTCCAACCATTACCCTAACCTGACAAAACCACTTCTAAACCTGACAAAACCACTTCTAAACCATGTCCCCAAGTACCACATCTACCCTTTTTTTAAACACGTAACATCACCCAGGGCCATCTCCCCCATCTCTCCAGCCGTATGAAGGCACTTGGCTGCTTACACTTTCTGCGGAATCTCTTTGAAAGACATGACGTCGTAAAACCTCGTGGAAATTCTCCAGATTTTTCTTGATGCTTTTCCCCCAGTTTCTTTTCAAGAAAATAATTCCGTTTTAATGAAAAATGGAGAGCTGGGTTTCTCCCCCCGCCCTCTCTCTGTCTTGTCTCCTTAGGCTGAAGGAGATTTACAGCAGGCCTTCTTGCTGGCTGGGAGTATGTGGGGCACGTGGCCCAGTGTGGACATTATCTTGGGTGGTGCTGGTGAATACAACTTGTAGTACAAGAAACCGTGATTGATAGTACTATGAGACCCAATTGCTCAACTCTCTGAGGGCTTCCTCCAGGAAAGATGAGTAGAATTGCAATCCATGCTTCACTTAAAGGCAAGGCAAGACCATGTTGAGCTTTTTTTTTTCTTTTAATAGAGAATCCCAGAAAGCTACTGGAAACTCATGGGAGAAACCCTTCCCAGAGCAAAGCTGGGCAGGAATAGGTGCTCGGAGCCTGCAGCAGCCTCTGAAGATGGTGTGCACCAGCGTGTGATGGGAAGCATGAGGAGGCTTGAAAGGGTTGTGATGGGAACAGCTGTTGGAGCCTGCTCAGAGCACAGTCATGCTTCCACCATGCCCTTCAGATGGTGAGGTGCACCGGGGACAAGGCCCTTTGCACCTCCTGCACCAGCCCTTGGCTGCTTCCAGCTCCTCTGGAGACCTGGCCAGGGGGGATGAAGCACAACTGCTCCCGGGCAAGGCTGGGAGAGGCAGGTCAGCCACCAAAGGGCTGGGAAGCTCTGGAGACTCCAGTCTCCTCCTAACCACAGTTTAGCCAGAATGTTCCCAGCTCTCTGGCAGCAAAGAGCTTTTGGATCGCTCTTTGGCACCATTCATCACTCCCAACAGGGCAGCGATTCATGCCGGGAGGCTAATTATCGTTGAATTCACTCATCCCTCTCTAGATAACCTCTGGAGAAGGGGATGGGCTGAAGCTGTACGTTCGTCACCTGCCATGGCCCACAGGACTCAACGCCAGTGCAGATGGCATCACTGTCCTGCATCAGTGGGGATACAGAGGACCCTGTCTGCACTCTCTGGCTTCAGGCACTACCTGGGAAGGAGAGGCTCGGCAGGCAGCACGCAGTTCTGCTGCAGGAGGGACATCACCCTGCTGCAACATGCACCATGTGCATTGGTTGATGGCCACAGGGTGCCCTACTTAAATACCCTCTGAGAAAAATGGGCTGCTGAGTGCCGCGCAGGGCAGAGGAGACCGGCCTCTGAGACAGCTGGACTTCAGGACCGGATACCCTTATCCTTGGCATGAATTGATGCTGTCCTGGAGAGAGCAAAGCTTCGCTGGTCCATACTGGGTGAGCGCCCAGTCTCTGGAGCGAGAAGCCAGGCAGCTGAGGACAGGGATACCTGGAACGGGGATATCTTCATGAGGATGTGAACCCCAATGTGCCCGGCGGGAGCTGGAGGGAGAGAAGAGAGATGTCACTGCAGGCAGAAGTAGCTGTGACCCACAGGCTCTCTGCCATCTCCTCTCTCACCTATTTGGGGACACTCTGAGTCTAGTGAGGACCTCAGTCTCCAGGAAGCTCAGCTCCCCCAGAGTGCAGGAACCAAGGGGACAGACTTTTCCGGAAGACCTTTTTTAGGCAGTGTGGGAAATCCTGCTCCTCCCCATGCCTTGTAGGGAACTGGGGAGCAGTCCTCAGGCTTTGCCTGACGCTGGCTGCATGGCCGCACAGGCTGCACGTTGGGCAGGGCTTGCCGACACGGCCGCAGGGCTGGCTTTGCGGGGACAGCTTGATCCGTGCATGTAGAAAACTGAAGGGCCGTCTCCTGCCTGCAGCGACATTCATGTAACACCCTGTATGGGTGCTGGGGAGGGCTACACCTCTGTGCACTTCAATATCGTCTGGGGGGGGGAGATGTGGTTTCTTTTATCTAAAGCAAAGCAAATTTCCCCTGGCAGCATCCCCCTGGGCTACCCAAAACGCCTGACTCCGCTTCTAGTGCAACCTCACCCTCCAGCAGCCTCAGCCCTTCACCTCCACTTCCCCAAAGTTTGACCACGTGGAGCCAGGTAAGAGCGCTTGTGCCAGGCTCGGTTCGTGCTGTGGAAGGCAGGGAAAGGCAGCGTGCCCAGTCTGGGGCCTCCTGTGCTGGGCACGGCAAACAGGAGTCTCCGTGGAGCCGGGGCAGGGCAGGGCTGGACTGGACAGGCAGCCCTGCTACCTCCGCGGTATTGCAGCATCGCATGGAGCTGGACCCAGGGTTGTAGGATCCAGGCACAAGTAGGAAGCTGAGCTCTTCGGGCCCATCCCCCACCGCCGTGGGAGGCCGCTCTTGGCTCAAGGCTCAGACTGGGAACAGTGGTCTCATGGACAAGGCACTGGGACAGGGACAGACGGGCTATCCGGGGACTCACAGGGATGAGATGGTGCTGCTGGGAACAAGTAAGGCCTTTTGATGCTACTTGTGTGTGGCAGGGGAAGGTGATGGGCATGGAAAAACTGTGGCAGAAGCTTCTCCCTGGCTGAGATGGAGCCGCCCCGTGTGGCCACAGTGCTGCCGAGCAGGAGCTGCAGCGCGCGTGGCTGAACATCACCGCTGCGGGGGGACCCCAGGGTGAAGGACACGGGGTGATGTGTCTCTCCCGCCCCAGAGGGCAGGGAGGAGAGGGTTAACCCTCTCCCCCAGGTCCTGGGCTCTTGCAGGAGATGATGCCACGCTCTCCAGCTCACCGCCTGCCGCCTTCCCCCCTCCCTCCCACCGCCCATCAGAGCTCTGAATAGGGAATTAGTTTTGCCTGCGTTTAGACCTCTTAATTAGCTATTCTTTTTGCTGGGCTGGGGAAGAGGAGGGGCCAGAGGAGACCCTCCCGCACCCCCAGCTGAGCCCTGGCCCTGCTCCTGGAGCAGCACAAAGGAGCGCAGCAGGCAGAGCCATCGGAGGGCGCTGGGGACGCCAGGACCTGTCAAAGCTTGTTTCCCACCTTCCAGAGCCAACCTTTTCTGTCCCAGCCAGGAGACAGCCTGCCTTAATTGGGCTGAAAATCTAATCATTTGTACCTCCGGGCCTGGGAAGGGGGCAGGGGAGGGCGTGCAGAGCCCGCAGCGGGGCAGGGCGGCCCGGCGAGGGCTGGAAGGATGCTGGCGGCGGGAGGAGGGACGGACAGGAGGCGAGGACGAGGGGGAGGCATGTCATGGGGAAAGGCAGGGTGGAGATGAGGCAGGAGAGGGGTGAGCAGAGTCCCGGAAAGTGCATAGGTTTGCGGAGGAGCCGAGAGGACAGATTTATTTCTTTATTATTATTATTTTTAAGAAGTAAATTAAAAATCATTCATTTGAAAAAAAAAAACCAAACCCAACAACCAAACACCAAAAGTGAACAACTGAAGGGTGGAAGGGAAAACACGCGTTAGCGACTTTCCCTGATCTCCATCTGCTCTGATAACTCGACCAAGGCTGCCCTTGTTGTCCTCACATGTCCCACCAACACCCAGAGCCTGAGGCACTCCGGCACGGCGGGCGTCGCATGTGCATGGCCCCGCTCCCATCTCGGCATCTGCCTTCTTATTATGGCTTTGGCACTGCTCTCCTGCCCCTTGGGTGCCGGAGACTTACCACCTCTCCCACCTCAAAATCACATATGCAAGCCTTGCCTAAAAGAGAAGAGCAGGGAAAGCCATTCCCAGGAAGGGCCATGCGGCTCCTGCCGTCCCTCACATTCGTGGGGTGACTTCTCCAGCAGCTGCGCACCCACTTTATTTCAGCTGAAGGTTTTCCAAAACTGAGGCTGCCCGTGATATCGGGGTAGGATGGGGACATGCCAGCCAGTGCGCTAAGCTGTGTTCAGCTCGGTCTCCACAGCTTTGCTACCCACCTGGTTTGCGGAGTGAGGACCAGCCCGAGGTCTCTTCCATGTTGCCAGTGCTGCTCCTCTACTTACACCACTTACACCCCTCACACAGTGGCTGGAGGCCTCCCTGCATTCGGGCTGTTTTCAGGCAGTGTTGTAGGGGCAGGAGCGGAGGACAAGGCTGCGAGCAGTGCAAGCACATGCGGGCCATCCGATTACTCGTGTCTTTTAGCGCCGTTTCTTCAGTACTGGATATTTTCACCAATACTCTCAAACCACACTTCTCTAACTGCCCTCTGTTTAACTTGGGAGCACTTTGTGTCTCCAGAATGATGCACACAAACCAGGGTTCTGTGTGTGCATGGTCCCTCGCCTGGATTTTACATAAAGAAACAGTATTGTCCCCACAGTTCCTTCACCAGCTCCTCCAAAGCTTTGGGCCTTATTGCTCAAGACAGTGTCTTATTCATTTCTCATCTTTTTTTCCTGATGATCTATCAAAAAACCAAAAACAAACCCCAAAGTCAAACTCTTTACCAGAATTTTATTCCTTCCCCTTCCATAAGGGATCCAGACCGTCATGCTTGTGCAAGGGAGGGCGAAGGAAACACCCCATCGTGGAGGCTGCTCGCTGTGGCTCTGCCCCATCCTGTGCACCAGCCTACCTGCACACATGGCACCGTGGCCAACCCAGCAGCAGGATGGCAACTGGGCAAACTGGTGTGAGCTCCGAGCACCAGATCCCTGCAGTCACAAGCAGTTAAGTCCCGTCTGCACAGCACCTGCTCCCGCGCTCCCTGCCCAGCACCCTAAACCAGACCAAAGGCGCAACAACCAGTGCCAGACTCCAGGGTGCAACTAGATAAGCAGGAGAGATGGAGGAATCAGGGTAGCCCCGAATCATGGAGCAATGGATATACTGACGAGGCATTACTGTCTGATGCAGTGTGGAACTAAATTGTGGACTCCTTGCCAGGGGATGCTGTAGAGATGCAGAGTAAAAGGAGTCAGAAGCAAAGACTCCAGCCAAAGGAACTCCAGCTAAAGGAACCAAGACTCCTGAAACTGAGCCCACCGTGGCCCAGTGGATGTGAAAAACCTCCAGGGTGTAGGAAACAGGACAGAGCACTGGGGAAGAAGAGGGGTGAGCGAGCCTGGAGAAAGCCCCGGGGTGTGCAGGGACTGAGCCCCGCGGGGATGGAGGCGGGCAGCAGTGTGACTGGGGGCACGTGGTGCGGTGCGAGGTGGCTGCCTGCTGCCGTGACCGCAGCCCCGCCATTAGCTCCATGGCACAGCCGGATCGGCTGCCCTGGGAGCCTGCCAAGCTGCGCAATGGTCTCAGCCCGGGCACTGACAGAGCACCGGGTGTTGGTTCCGCACTGGGAGCACCACGGAGCGGCTGGTGAGATGCTTGCAGAGCCGGACATTGTATTGCCGGGAGTCGGGAAGAGCAGATGCTCAGCAGTACCACTCCTGGCTGGGCAGGCAGGGAGGACAAGCCAGGATTTGGCTTGGTGTCTCCTCCCAGGAGGTCCTCAGTGTGCAAGGAAAGGACCAGCCCAAAGGGTTCATGTTGTGAACGGGTGTGGACACAGAGGGCCAAAACTGCTAACCTTCCAGCAGCAGCATCTCTGGGGGGTTCTGTGCGATGAGGAGGGTTTCAAGCCCTGGTTTCAGAGGGTTGGCTTGGGAGAGGCTGCTCAGAGGGTGAGGTGGTGCAGGAGAGCACACGGCTGGGACCGGTCAGGGTGCTGGAGGCCCAAAACTCCTACTGCTCTGCAGGGTTGCTATCCTTTGCACAAGGCATCTGTGAATGCAGCCACAGAGAGGAGCAGGGCGGGCTGCGGCGGGTCCCGGGTCAGCTGAGGTAGCTCTACCCCAGCCAGTGATGATGACAAATTGCAGGCAGATAGAGGCAGGCGATCTGCCCTTGCGATACCCTTCCATTTTCTAGCAATTGATGCCTTAGTGACTTCCTGAGCCAGGAGCGGTATGCGTGCCATCCCATGTAATAGCCACCACGGAGTTTGCCCTCCGTGAATTTGTCTAATCTCATTTCAAAGCCGTGTGTATTTTTGGCCTGCGCGGCATCCTGTGGTGATGAGGTCCACAATTTAATTACATGTCGCGTAGGATAGTAATGCCTTTGGTCTGCATGGAACCCAGGGCCGGCTCGTTTCATTCATAACTTCTCCCCGTAACCTCAGCTTCCTGATTCCAGTGGAAATTAGTCAGCAAAATGCTGGGACTCCCATGACTGGTATCCTTTTAGCTGGAGGAGTCTTTGGAGGCACGCAGCCAGCGCTGACCTTGGTGGAAAGCACGGGGAGTTTGAGGCGAGCAAGATGTCCGTGCCCAGCGGGGATGGAGGGGCTGGGCTGGGTGATGCTCCTCGCCAGCCTGCTGGAGCGGGGAGAGGATCTGGGAGACCTGGATGGGGCCAAGGAGAGGGGTTTGTTGGCACTGGGGTTCCTCGGGCAGCTCGTGTCACCGGTTGGAGACATGCAGCTTGGGGCAAGGAGTCGGTGGGTGTATGATATCAGAGTGAGGTCATGAAGCAAAGCAGGGTCAGAAGAAGAGAAGTGGAAGGGCTGGGGTGATGCTAGATCCTGCACCAGAGCTGAGCAGGGCTGTCGTGCAGGAAACCTGGAGCATCTCCTGCTGTATTGCCCTGGAGCGGGGTTGCCTTGAAGAGCGCAGCAATGGGGACCCACAGGGGTAGATTAACACTGACGTAGATACTCCTCTGTAACATTGCTACTTAGCATATCTAATTTTAATCTCTTGTGAGTACAGGGGGCACGCCAATATATGAAAAGTGCTGCTTGAATAACCAGTGTCCAAATTATTCCAGCCAAGCTGAAGAGTTACAAAACATGACAGACAAGATGATAAGCTACAGGATAAGAAGCTTGATTTTAGTAGATTATCCCATTCAGCATGTCCACAAAGCCTGGCTCCAGCGAGGCTCCAGCATGGCCAGTCTCCAGCCAGGTCCCAGTCAGTGCCATGTACCTCCTGGCAGCGGTGCAAGAGTCAGGTTTACGTTCTCTCTTACTTGTGCTGTTATTGCTTCTGGCTTTGCACAGGAGTCAAGAATGCAAGAGCACAGCAGGAGCCGTGGTGGTGACCAGGAGGTGATGGGACAAGGACTGTGGACGTCTGAAGGCACCAAGAAGCATAACTGTAAGTTGAGTTGGATAATTCAAGTTGACTTGAATAATGAGGAACGTCCTTTGGCACGGAAGGCCAATAAATCACTCGTTCACTGGCCAAAAGCTGCCAACCCCCTGCTGCGACCTGGAGCAACTTCAGGTCTGTGCTTCACATCAGCGTGGAGGGAAGGGCAGGATGCTCTCCTGCAGCAAGTCCTGCCCTCCTCACCCTTCTCCAGGAGCCTGGAACTCGTGTCCTCTCTGTCCGCACCACCGTGCCTGCAGATGCCTGCCCTGCCAGCACAAGCCCCCAGACACAGCGTGCTGTACGTGGTCACCTCCTTGTACCCCTTCCTCACCTTCACTCTCCAAATCGCACATTCCCCGCAGGCAGCCAGGTGCTGGAGCAGGAAGGTCTGGACGGCACTGAATGAAATTTTTTAGATGAATGGTTTATTGCTGTTTTCATTAAATGCAGATTCGGAGCAATCAAGACTTGTCCTGAATTTAGATCAAATTAAGCCAACAGTTTCCTCTGGAGAAAAGGAAAAGTCTGGAAAAGTTTCATTCAGACACCGAAAAATGAAATAACTGCTATGGACGTTTCTGCCCAGCTGGTGAAGCGGAGCTGGGCGCCCCGTGCAGATGCCGAGGCGAAGCCCAGTTACCAGTGTGCAGGTGCAGTTGTCCCTCCCCAGTACACTCCCAGCCTCCTGCAACCCATGCTTGTGCCCCCTCTCCCGTGGCGTGTGTCCTGGCCCCCACGCCACCCCGCAGCAGCCGGCTCCGCTGGCAGGGGCTGCACCATAGCCATCTCTGCTGCTCGCTGAACCACCGGGCGGGGAGGAAACCCTGCCTGCTGGGGAACGCCGGCAGGAACAGACAGGGCACTGGGGCTTCTTCCCCTCCTCTGGCCACTGCGCAGGCAGGCGCTGCCCTCTCTGCCTGCTGGCGCACGTCCCCAAATGAGAAACCCTGGTTTGGAGGGCTCTGAGGGCGATGAGCCAAGGCTTTTGGTTTCTTTACCAGTTTTGATGAAGAAATCACTGTTTCTCCTGGTGGAGCCCGCAGCCCACAGAGGGCCCAGCCTGGATGGCATGAAGAGGGGGGATTTCTCACCTGGGAGGAAAGGCACTGAAGACCCCATCCTCACATTGGGGCAGACATATCACAGCTCTCCCCGGCTCGATATTATTCCTTCCCTCTCCTTCTTTACTGCTGCCCTCTGAAAGGTCCATCAGGACAAAGGCCACGTCAAAGTGTCAGCTGCACCAGCAGCGTTTCTCTCACTCCCATTGTGGTCCCCTCCGGGGCTCATAAAAGACCCACAAGCTCCTGGATGCGAATCCCAGTTGCGCAGCATCTTTTGCAAGCATTTGCATGGGGTGAGGGGGAGCAAAACGCCCCAGGTCAGAGCAGCAGCTCCTTGTGTCTACGAAGGGGATGGAGGGCGAGGAGGGAGCCAGGCTCCACTCCGCCACTCGTGCATTTGAACTCCTTTGCCGCTAACGTTCCGGCCGGAGGGAATGACTGACAGAGACTGATGGTGTCTCTGCCTGTGTGTAATCTTAGAGCCGGCTGGATTTGGGAAATCTCTTTCATTGCTTTAAAAAAAATAAGCAAGTGACTAGACTGAAGGGTCCTGATTAACTGGGAAAATCTGGGCAAAATGCAAACGCGTTCTCAAGTTCTCACCCCCGCGAACCGTGCGGCGTGTCCTGGGGGAGGGCGGTGAAGCCCAGCTCAGGCTGCGGCGCGGGAGGCACAGCCCGAGCCCCAGGGGGGGACAAATCCTGACCGCGCCACAGCCACGTGAAACAGGTCCTGAATGCAGAGCCAGAGCTGCCTTCCAAGCCGCCCAGGGCTGGAGAGGTCTTTGGGTGATGAGCACTTCGTAGGCACTGGGATGTGCTGCTGATCCTGCAAGCCCTCCCCTGCCTGCTCCTGCCTGCTCCTGCCTGCCCTCGATGGGCTGTGCTCCGGGATGCCCTCCACTCTGCAACAGCTGCCTTCCTCCTGGGCTTCGCACTCCTCAGGGTCTGAAGGGAGAGTTACAACCGTTCAGAGATGACGTTATTACGTTGAATTATTGTTCACAGACAGGCTTTTTCAAACAGGAATTTAGGGAGGATTTGGCACCCACCTCCCCCCCGGCTCTGCCTGCTCCCTTCCCACGGGGTCCCTGAGTCACCCGGCCCCGTGTTTATCTCCCTAAGTATCCACAGCATCTTAGGCACAAGTAAAGCTGGAGTGGAATCAAGAGAAAACAAATAAGCTGGCAGAACACAGCTGAGAGGAAGCTGCATGGGTGCAATATAAACTCCCCGGGCAGTTGACCACAGCCTACGGAAAGCTGGAAGCTGCAGTTCCTGCAGGTTTTGAACCAGGTAGCAGGGTTTCCAGCCTGCTCTTGGGAAAGCTGGGATGCTGCTGTGTGTATTGTATTAGAAAGAACTTTGTCAAACATATAACCGTGGCTGAAATAAATTGAATTTGCAGGCTGGAGTGAGAAATGCCGAGTGGAGCATCTGCAGCAGCACGTTTCCCCACTGCCTGGTAATAGGGCTGTGGAAGAAAACGGGAGCCAGGAAGTTGAGAAGCTGCAACTCAGAGCTGGTGCGACCTCCAGCACTGAGCTGCAGAGGAGAAATATCCTCCGAGCCGGCACCAGGGTTGCCTGTTAGACCGTGCGTGAAGTGTTCCAGGGTAAAAAGAAACCTCTTCCATGAAGAGAATCACCTGGACACCAGCACCCCTCCTCTGCCCCTCCCGACTTTGGGACTTTTGGGACCGGCTCCCTCAGGGCAGGAGGTGGCTCAGTGCTAATCACTCTCGGCAGCGTCAGGTTGATGGTTGGACTTGATGATCTTAAAGGTGCCTTCCAACCCGGACAATTCTATGATTCTCTGAAGTCTGTATTCATCAGGTGGAAGATAGTTAAGGCAGGATCAGAATATTTAGCTGAGCTCGTCCCTATCCTTCCCTCAGCACAGTTACAATCACGTAGAAGAGTCCAAGTTAGGTTTTGCCTTGTGGACCGTTATGTTATAATCAACATTATGTTACTCTGAAGAGAGGTTCTGCTTTTGTCACATTTCTACTCCAGAATGCATTGCCGTGCACTCCAAAACATCAAACACGGAGTCACATCATCCCTTGGGGCTAAGCTCAGCCCAGCCCTGGGTTCCCTGGGCTTTACAGACAAAAGGAATTTGTCTGTCCCACAGCCGGTGCGGAGCCGACTCTGCTCATGTTGTGGGTCAGGAAGTACAGCTCGAAGGGAGAAGTGGATGGGAGAGCTCCACAGCAAAAGTGTCTTCCTCATGGTGAGCATGAGGCCACGTGCTGACATAGGATCCCATTTTCCGTCCTGTGTCAGCCCATCCCCCCTGCTGCCTTCCATTAGCTTCTCTTGGGCAGGGACCCACGTCACTGCAGTGAGAAATGTCCCTCCTGGAGCTACATGAAATAGGAGGGAGCAAAGAGGTTGTCCAGGGGAGCTGTGGCTGCCCCATCCCTGGAGGTGTTCAAGGCCAGGTTGGACGGGGCTTGGAGCAACCTGGGCTGGTGGGAGGTGTTCCTGCCCAGGGCAGGGGGGTGGACTAGATGATCTTCCAGGTCCCTTCCAACCCAAACCATTCTATGATTCTATGATTCTATGATTCTATGAAACCTAAGTGTCTTCTCTCTGACTGACCCTTGCCCTTGCTGTACCGGAGAAGTACCAGGCTTTGGCAGTATTTTCACACACACTCCCAGGATTGCTCTGGCCTCCACGGACCTCGGTTTAGTGAGTGATGGGCCCAGCTCCTCAAAGGCACTGGGGTTCCCTAACTCCTGGTGATTTAAGCTGTCTGACCCTCTGTGCCCTGCTCTCCTCTGATGCCCATGCCCTGCTAGGGGTGGGCAGTGCTAGCCGGAAGAGACATCTCTTCTTGGGGGACTCTCTGGGACATAGCTCATCAAAGCTGGCGAGCAGGTTGGAGTGGCTCTCAAAGAAAGACCCAGGAAAGGCTGTGCTGGCACATGAGCTTGGACCAAGGTGCTCTGAGACCCCGCAGCGTGCTGGAGAGAGGGACACATGCCGCCCGCTGTACCAGCCGGCAAGAGAGTCCCACGGGCACGACAGCATCACAGCATGGGTATGGGAGAAAGTCTCTGCCTCCTGAGGCCACCCACTGGGACAATCCTTGAAGATGAAAAAAATCAAAGAAGATAAAAGATCCTTGAAGATGAAATTTCCTTGAAGATGACAAAACCAAGAAGATGAAAAAAATCCATCCATGCACCTTTGCCTTCAGTGCAACTCCCATGACACAGCCCATGACGTACCAGGGGAGGATGGTGTGTACTTGGGGTGCCGGGCTGGGGAGAAGAGCTGGGCTGCAGACGCAGTGTGGCAGGTCACCCAGGTCCCTTGCAGCAGCAATTCAACTTCTGTGGAGCTGAGTGTGGGTGACTGAAGTGCTCGAGCACTCCCTGTGTGCCCCCGGGGGTCAGCAGCCAGCACTGAGCCCTGTCCTGGCTGCCACCTGAGCTGGAGCTCCCTTGGGTCCCTCCATCATGCATCTGTTACAGCCACAACTTGGTGTCCCTGGGAACATCATCACTGGGGTGCTCCCTTTGGCCTCAAGCTCACTGTGGTGGGACGCAGGCAAAAGCCTGGGGCACGTTGGCTTCGGGACCAGGCCTGAAGTCAGGCTGGGACTGCCAGGGCAATATGGGAAGGAGAGCTTGAGCCAGCGCTTGGGGTTGAGTAGAAGAGGCAGCACAAGGAAAGTGCTGTGTCCTCCAGCAGTGTTTGCTGGGGGACGGATGTTCGCAAGAAGAGACGCATGGGGAGTCGGCTGGGGATGGGCTGTAGGTGGATTTTTGGTCCGGCTGCAGCTGGAGGACATTCATTGTAGATGCGCTGGGCAGCGGCTGGGTGCATTGTGCAGGGCTGCAGCTTGTCCTGCTCATCTGCATGGCAAGAGTTCCCATCGCCGGCTGCCAGGCCTCCTTGCATTTCAGAGTGGCATGGGGCAAAAGGCAGGGCTTGTCAGAGCGGAGAGGAAGGGATGGCAAACTTGGCAAGGTCTTGTGTCACCAGGTTGGCCCGGGGCTGGTCATTTGGGTTTGGTTTACACTGGCAGCAACACATTGTCCCTGGAGACTGGCTTGGGAGTCCCTGAGCCAGAGCTGCTCCCTGGCGTGGCCACCCTTGGTGGTGGGCCATGTCCCCAAGGCATGCTCCAGCCCTTTTTTTCAGGACATTTTCAAAAAATAGCTGCCCTGAGCAGTTCTCTCTGCCTTGGACTAGTGTTGACAGCGACTGCCACGTACAACATGACGTGGCAGCATTGCTCAGTGTCAACACATGTGGTGACAGATGTATGCCAAGCGGGTAGAAATCTCAAGAGCTCCATGTTGTTGTTTTTTAAGGTTGGCGGGTGTCCAGGGATCATTCCTGGTCTCTCTGCTGAGGAGCATTCCACCGGGTCCCCTGGGAGAGGAAAGCTTGCCCTGGTGAGTTTTCGAGGACTCCATCCTGACATCCCGGCTTCTGCCAAGCCCCCGGGCTGTGCAGCGGGTGCTTCGGGGTGGAGGGGGGTTAGGAAGATCAAACCGCTCCCCTGGGGACTTTCCTTCTACAAATTCCCTCGCTGGAGGATGAGATCTCCTGCCCATGAACGCTGGGCCACAACGACTGGTGCATGTGAATATTTACAGGGCCAATGACAAAAAAACTGCTGCTGGTTGCAGGGAAACAACCCTACTTCTTCCTTCTTGCGATGCCAATGCCTGCCCAGAAGGAGCTGTGCAGAGGACACCAGCTCAGTCAACACGGTCCATCAGGTGAGCAAGTGTTACCATCACTATGAAAGGATTGAGAGCAACCAGACCGTTCGCTCAGTGCAGCCGTCTCCATCACCCCAGGCATCGCCTGTCCCAGTTGTCTAGGCTGTAGGCCACGGCAAATTGGATGTAATCAACCCCAGGCTGTAAGGGAAGAGGGAGGAAAACCCCCCTTGGCCTTCTCCACATGTAATGGCGGTAGGGTAGGTTTTTCTGAAGCATTTAGGACATCTGGCACTGCTGGAAACATGCCAGGATTTGGGCAGACTGTGAACTGGAACCGGTAGAGACGGCACGGGCATCCACAGCGCCAACGTCAAAGGACAAACTCCAGGCAGCTGATGGGCGCTGCCTGGTACCACCGCACAGAGAACATGGAGATACGGGGCCAGGCGCACGGTAGAAAACCAGTTCGGGTCATAAATGGGGGAGGCAGCGAGGGATGGGGCACAACACCGTGGCGCCAAGAGGATGAAAGTCACAAGGAGCTTGAAAAGCAGAAAAATACCTCATGATAAGGACAAAAAAGGATGCCAAGAGGCTCAGAATAGCAAAAACACCCTACTTGGTATAGAGAAGATGTATTTCTGAGGCACAAGTAATCCCCTCCCTGGAGTTTCAGGGGTGGTTTTACTTTCCCATCAGCTCTTTGGCACATCTGAACTTGGTGCAGGGTAAGTGCCGGAGCGGGGGCTACGAGGTGTCACTGGGGCGCCGTTAGCTCGGCTTCTCAGAGGAGTCCTTTCCCAGATGCTCCTCCACGGCCCCACTGGGTTTTCCCAGGGCCAGTGGCCTGTGGCTGTGGAGGAGGGACCTGGGGGGAACAGAGCACAGAGCAGGTACCAGATCTGCACAGATTTAAGCCCTCTAAAGCAGAAGGTTGCTGGGGCCACCTTTCTTCCCATCCCATTTCTCTTCCCCTCCCATCAGGAATGGGAGGGGAAGAGAAATCCATGAGCCGGTGAACAGCTTCATTAATATCGGGACTATGGAACTGCTTACAGAAATCAGCAGATCTGTGATGAAAATGAGAAACACTGTGTGTGTCTGTCGCCGTGTCCCATTCATATGACCCTTACGATGACATTTTTGCCCCAGGGGAATCCAGCCGGCTGGGGACACCTGAGTCCTGCCCTGGAGCCTCACTGCGCAGAGGTGGGTGCCGAGTCACAGCCAGTCCCAAGCGGCTGCGGGGGCTTTGCTGTCTCCCTCGCCTTCACCACGTTTTGGGGCCAGCCAGCCCCTCTCAGCCTCTGAATTCCTCCTGCTCGCAGCAGACCACAGGGAACCGGCGAGCCCGTGAGCTGCTGCAGGAGGCTGCGCCGTGGAGCCCTGCCAACCACTTGCCATGGCATACTTTGGGAACCGCTCCTTTAGACACACTGACGAGAGCAGGGTAATGTATTTCTACTGGAAAATAAACATTTCTCTAATGAAAACCTGGTGCACCGTCGTTTAGTCCTTTTTTTGTTGTTGTTCCTTAAGTGAAAATTAGGGCTTTTGTCTTGTCAGACCCGAGCCTTTCCCCATATTTGCCATGCCAGCCCATCAGCGTTATTTCTCAAGCATAAAGAGAGCCTGGAAAACTTAAACAAGCAAATAGTAAAGCAACAGAACAACCCAAAAGAGACAAAGGATGTTTAGCTGGCAGTTGGGTTTTTTCTCTCCTCTCCTCTCCTCTCCTCTCCTCTCCTCTCCTCTCCTCTCCTCTCCTCTCCTAAAAAAACTCTCCTCTCCTCTCCTCTCCTCTCTCCTTCACTTTTTAAGTTTCCAAGCGTGCGCTTCCAGCTCTCCTAGATTAGGCGAGAGACTTTTTCATGGTTTAAGGTGCAGATTTGAAGCTTTTGTGCATACAGCTGAAGGAGTAGGAATGACTTTGTAACAAAGATAATTTTGTTCTGTGTCTTTATCCCTGGCTTGGAGTTAAATTAGTGCTGCCCGAAACCAGCTAAAAGATAAAAAACCTTGTCAGTTGAATAACGGTGTTGCTAAGAGAGTATCACTGATGTTTTTCTGCTACTAGGAATTTACTTGCTTGTGGAGCCTTCCAGTGAAAACAGAGTCGGCACCGCCTAAGTTTCAAATGTGAAATAGAAATGCCATTTTTCTTTTGTCACAAAATTTTTCAGGTCTTCTTTAGACAGGAAAAAGATGCCAGATAAGGGAAAGGAGCAAAAGGAAGCAGTCTGCAACCATTTTAGCCTTCAGAAGGTGCCTTTAACATCACGTCTTTCTTCTTACATGGAATTATTTTGATAAGGCTTTTCTGTATGTGATACGTACCCTTTCCAACTTTAAATCCTTTAATTAAGGGCTAGATTGTGTGTTGGGCTGTGTGCCCACAGCGAGCAGTAAGAGGGAAGGTATATGAACGCATAGCACTGCTCAGCCTCCTGTCCACGCACGCAGCCATAAATAGTATTTTGCCCCAGTGCCACCAGTCCTGAAGAGAATGGGAAGGGGCCGGAGAAGGAGCCTTTGGCTGGTGGACCCCGCGGGCAGAATTAAGCCTTAAATTTTCTATCCAGAGGCTTGTCTTTATTTCCCCCCATTCCCTTGAAAAGTTCAGAAGAATGCCAAATGAGATGCTGCACGCTGGCTAGCGCAAAAGCACGGCTGTTAGCCCACCATGGGCTGCCTGCTGGAAAGGCTGGGAGGGTCTTCCAAGCCCCCTGCAGACCTTGGTGCCTCACTGCCCTGCACCTCTGGGATGTGCTGAACACCACTTTCCAGGGATCTTGCCTCCGAAAAGGGGAAAACTTCTCCAGCCCACCCCAGAGAGCCTCTCCTCTCCCACAGGGGGACCTGTCGAAGTGATGTGAGGGTGCCCAGACCAAACCCATCTTCGCCTGGTGCAGGATGATTAAGAAGCATGTTTATAAAGTCCAGGAGACAGCTGAAGGAATTAAGTTACTTGAGTGCTCGGGGATCCTTCAGGATGAAAAATGCCGTATACATGTCGGATTTTATTATTACAATTACAGTCAGATGTTAATCCCCTCACCGGGATTTACTAAGGCAGCAGTGCCAACAGCAGTACATCTCACTGAGTAATTGCCCCCATTCCTGACTCTTGGGTGTCTCTGCCCTGAGCTGCTTCTCGTTACTGTGTTTTGCTTTAATTCTGACACCGCTGAGAGACCCACGTTTTCCCACCCAGCAGCCAGCGAAGGCAGAGCACACAGCTGCCGGTGCATCGAGGCTGACTTCGGCTCAAGCACTGCGCACGTACTGGGGTCAGGAAATCGGGAATGAGAATACAAGAGGGATAACGAGATGCATCTCTTGCAAACTGTTTTGAGAGCTAATGATAAAGGAGCTGGGGAAGGGCATTGTTGCATGACTTGAACTGCAGAGTGTGTGTGAGGTGTGTGTGAGCCAAAGGACTGAAGGAAGACTCAGAGTTCAGCAAACCAAGCTGGGACCACGCCGGCAGAAACACACAGCGAGGGAAGAAAGGCTGCATACGTTTAAACTGTGCGCTTTAATCCTGTGCACTGTAAATAATCAGGATGCACTGTGCCCGGCTCCTGAGCCGGAACGCTGCAGCTTTGTCTCCCTGAAGTCCAGGGGATGCTCTGACTTTATGCGGACTCAGGGTTGGATCTCTGACATCTCCATTTTTTTTATTTTTTTGGGGGGGGGGTGGGGTGGGGGGTATCTTTTCCTGCCTGAACCCAACATTTGGCATTTCTGGGATAACGAGGAGACTGAAAAAAAAAAAAGGGGGAAATGCTCTGTTCATTAGTTTGGTGAGCGAAGCCAGCTCTGCACAGGCTCCAGCGTGCACTGGTGGGGTGCTCATGGCTGGGCTGATGCTGCAGCGCCCTTCGCTTTGCTTGGTGGGTCATAAGCACACTGCGATGAGAAACTGGCCCCATGATCTGCCTCCTTCCCTCCGCGCCCTGCCTTGGCCCCAGTGGGTAGCTGGTTATCTCATGCCTTTGGGAGGGAGTGACTGGCATGGGCAGGAATGTTCTTACACACTGTCAGCTCGGAGGAACCAGCTGTGTGTCCAATTTCTGGACATGGTTCAAGTGTGAGCTCAGTGCTGAGCAATGTGGAGGTAAAGGAGGTGAGAAGGGTTTGGGGGTTTCGCCGTGTTGACACACATCAGGCTCCCACCCTCTGCGCCTTACAGGTTGTGGGTCCAGCTCTCCGCCAAGAGATTTAGCCCCACACTCCTGAGAAGGGGGTAAGGAAAGAGCCACTGATTTAACCCGGCGTGCTCTCCCACCATGTCACGCCGAGGGATGCAGGGACGCTTTCTCACGGGCGAGAGTGATGCTCCTGGAGGGCTGTAGCCTCCCTTGCAGAGATGCTGATGCTGGAGTGGGTCCGACGGTTACGCTCCGGTGTGCTGCCCCAGGGGTCTGTTGCGACACGGAGCCCTACTCATCTTTTAGCTCTGCGGGAAGCCAGAAGAGGGCTTTGAAGGTGGCGTGGGCTCTGGTGGAGGAGCAGGGTGGTCGCGGAAAGCAGAGGGCTCAGCCACCCAGGAGCTCTGCGCCGGTACCCGGGCCGCCCCGGTGCCGAGAGAGGATGCCGAGGGCAGGGCGAGTGCCACCGCGACGAGTCCCCG
>NW_009648642.1:475098-481494 GCF_000708025.1 Charadrius vociferus
GGTGGGCAAGAAGGCGCGGAGGAAGGTGCTGCAGTGGCTGTGGGCGTACACCTACTGCCCCGTCCTCTACACCTGGAAGGACCTGGGCGTCCGCTTCTGGCCCCGCTACATCAAGGAGGGCAACTGCTTCGCCGAGAAGTCCTGCTCGCTGCCCGAGGGCATGTTCTGCAAACCCGTCAAGTCGGTCACCAAGACCTTCCTGCGGTGGCACTGCCAGGGCTGGTCCAGCCAGAAGTACTGCACCTGGATCCCCGTGCAGTACCCGCTCATCTCCGAGTGCAAGTGCTCCTGCTAGCCGCCCTCGGCCCCTTGCACTGCCGCCTTCTCGCGTTTGGATCATTGGGGGGCTTCTTTTCTTTTAATTTTTTTTTTCCCCTCCCCTCCACCCTCCCCCAGCTCGGGGTTGGGGAGGAACAGGGGGAGTGTGTGTGTGTTATTATTTTTATTTTAAAATATTTTTGTTTTCTCTTTCTTTTGGACTCTGTTTTAATGTTATTTTATTTGAAAGGGGAAAAGCGAAACCCAGGAACTGCAGGGCAGGCCAAAGGCACCGTAAAGCACTACAATCAGATGTCTATTTTTATACGTATATAGCCTTCTAACAAAAGGAAAATAAAAAAAACTAAAAAAGAAAAAAAAAAGAAAAAAATTACCAACCGTGTAAATAGAGAGATTTTAAAGGAAAGGGGGGAAATCGCAGCTGTTTTTTTTATTATTATTATAATTATTATTGTTATTATTATTATTATAAAGACATAGGACCACATTTTAAACCCATCCCCACAGAACCTTGAGCACTTCCCTGCTGAAGGGAAGGGCAGAAATTTCCTGTAAAGATGATTTTATTAAAGGGGGGTGGGGGGGAGGTTAAAAAAAAGAAAAGAAAGAACGGCAGCATCCCCGAAGACGGTTGTTTCTCTGTGCTGTATTTTTTTAGTCTTCTTCAGACCTTGTCACTGATGTTTGAACTAATATGCCAAGCTCTCTAGGTTTTTTTTTTTTTTAAGTGTACAACGATTAATTAAGGAGGAAATTTTAAAGAAAAGTACAAATCTATGAAAGAGTGGAATCGTTTTGTTGTGTGGGAATACATATAGTCGTGTAGAGATGTTAAAGGAAATTTTCTGTGTACAGTTTATTTATTTTTAACGTTTGTGTATAGGAAAAAAAGCTAGAGATTATGCCAGAAACTATTGGAAATGTTTACTTGAATATTCCTTTTAAAACATATCAATGTAAATATGAGCTATCACTGATCAAAACATTTTTAGCAATAAACTCTATCTTTGAAGAAAACCCCTGTGCTGCACCCCGGCTCCCTGGGAGACCATCGGAGACTCGAATTCTTGCTCGGAGCAGGTGATGAGTAAAGGGCTTTGGCTGGGCCACGCTGGTGTAAATCGCGATACGCCCAGAAGGTTGGTAGAGCTCCACTGGTTTACGCCTCTCCAGGATCCCGCTCTGGGTTTTCTTTGCATATATAATCTGCTGGGGAGCAAAAAAGGAAAAAAAAAAAAAATAATGGGAGATTGGCTTGTAATGCACAAAAGAGCTGCGATGTCCCGGACAGGAGGTGTCATCTGAAGTCCTTGGGAGATTCCTGCTTCGTGTTGCCCGTCTCGGGCTCCCGCATGCTCTGTGGCTCTTGGATTCGTCTCTCCCGCTGGCAGAGGAAGCGGTCGAGATTACCGCCCCGGCCATCAAAGCGCCTGACACAGCTTGGCAGCCTCGCGTGTGTCAGAACAAATGTTTTTTCTCGGCTGCCGCCACTAGCACAGGAGGGAAGGATGGAGACGAGCCCTGTGCCCAGCCCTGCTGCCATGGCAGAGCCCTGGGGCTGCCATCTCTGCCGGGTGCGTGCTGGGGTCAGGAGGATCCTGCAACGGTGCTGCGTGCCCTCAGCTTGCTGCCCTCGTGTGCCGGGGGGCCGGGGGGACCCCCGGCTCTCCCGCCGGAGCTCATGGAGCCAGGGCAAGGGGGAGACGGGACGGCTCCGCTCGGGCAGGCTGCCGGCAGCCCGCCCGGCTGGGGGGGGGCTCGGCGCCGGTGGGCGGGGGGGCAGTGCAAGCCCGCTCCCGACGGAGATCTGTCTTGTCTGTCTGTCTGTCTGTCATAGGGCTTGGAGCGGGGCCCTAACAGGCTGCCAGGCCATCCCCCTGCGTGCTCCGCGTGGGCTGCCGGTGCTGGAGGGGAAGGTTTGGCCGTTCCCTCCGGTGTCTGAAATGCGCCCGGCATCCCTGAGTAACAAACTGCTGCCGAAGGCCCTTGCCAGCGAGGAGCTGTGCTCCGCCAAGCCGTCTGCGGAGAGGCAGGAAGACCCTGTCCCCCTCCAGCTCGGCACGCAGCGGAGGAAAGCTGCATGACGCCGAGCCCATGGGAAGGCGCCGGGACCCTCCAAGGGGTCTGGCTCGCATCCCTCCATCTTCCTCCAAGGGGACCACTCTCTGGCGAGGCTCCCCTGGAGAAGGCCTGCAGAGCCTGGAGGTCATGCACAGGTTGAGGCCGAAACGGGGTCAGGGCTTTTCTAACTGGCATGGTGGGGACAAGGCAAGAGGGACAGTGACATCCAGCAGCCAACATCCCCGCAGAGCCCTGTGGCCATCCACTCGGCCCCGCACGAGGAAGCAGGTTGGCTTTTCCACGCATTCGTCAGCAAGGGACCGGGGAAGGGGGAGTGGATGTGAAGGGCAGGGTGGAAAAGAGACCTCGGCGAAGGCAATGTGCAAAACATCAGGGGCATTTGGGAGAGGAAGGGGAAAGCTCATTTTGCGAGAGGAACAACATCTGTGGTGTGGGGGCCGAACATCTGTAGGAGGGAGCATGGGGGGAGGGCATTCTGGGAAAATATTTCTGACATAATCCCAACAGTATCTGGTGTGTTGGGATTTGGTTACAAATGGCCCTCTAACGTCTTTGTGCGTTTTGTTCTGCTGGTTCCAGGGGCACACAGAGACCCCTGCTTTGTGCTAACCTGGGAAATAAACCATTCGCTGGGCTCAATGGCTGAGTTCAGTTGCGCGGGGAAGGGGGGGTGGGGTGGGTGGGAACAGGGAAGGCGAGATTTGTGTGAACTCCAGCGAAACCCAGCCTAAAAGCTTCCGTGCCATGTGCTGGAGGAAGGAGGGGGGCTGCCTCCATCTCTGGGGAGAACTCAGTGGTCCCGCTTGAGATGACAGCTTGTTTGGAGGCGAAAGCAAAAGAGCCGAGCGCCGAGGTGCTCGGTGCTGGCAGGGGCCGGGGAGCAGAGGGCAGCCCCATGGGGTGCGTGCCAGCTTGCTGGGCCCTGCCTCGCCAACCTGCCGCGGCGCTGCTGTGCGGTGACCTTGTGCCAATGCATGGTCACCTTGTGCGAAGGCACCTCCTGCTCTGCCGCCCAGGAGGCGATGAGTCGGACGTGTGACAGCCAGGCCATGGGCGTGATGGCTCGCCTCGTCTGCTGAGCCTCAAAGGAGGGAAAGACAAAGGGGAACAAGCCTGATTCTTTGGTGCGGTTATTTCATTGTCTCCCCAAGCTGCTTGTGATTAAGGGACAAGCTGGGGGGGAGAGAGAAGGGGGCAGAACCAGCAGAACCCCGAGATGTGGTAGGTGCCAACTTCTGAATACATGGGTCTTTCCCCTTGTGCTCTGGGGCGATGGCCTCATAGATGGGCCTGGAGAACCAAGGATGGGTGGCATCCTCTAGGTTGGGTCCCATTTGTCATCACGTTGGAAAGAGACGTGCTGCGGCCAGACGCAGGCATACTTGCTCCTGGGCACCCAGACGGTCCCTCCGTTCACCCGGTATTTGCAGGGGGACCATGTCCATGCCCTGTGAAGCCACAGTGAGCCACGCGCTTTGCAGTCTCCCTTCTCTGCACCGAGTCTTGGGGCTTAAGCAGAAGGCCGTTAGCGGGAGGATCAGTGCTTTAACCCCTTCTTCCTTCGGGCAGGGCAGAGCGCACGTGGCAGAGGAGGCTCTATGGACCTGATGGCTGCCCCACGTCCTGTGGAGACACGTCCATTGGCACGATGAGGAAGCAAAGGTGGCTTTCCTCTCCACAGCCAGCACTGGCCAGAGCTTGCCTTCTCCACCACCACGTGTGCTAGCCGTGCTGTGCTCAGCTGGATCACGTCCAGATCCCTTCCTTGTAGTCCCTACAAAGGCTGGCTCAGAGCAGAGAGTCTCTCTCTCAGGTCCACAGAGGTCTCCATCTCTTCATTCTGCGTGTCAAGGCCCTTCTGTCACCTGGTGAATTGCTCTCCCATGGACGAACTCCAGATTTAGATGGTCTTGTTTGTTTTGGGAGAGAGCACGAGCTCAGGATGGCCCCTGACACTTGACTGAGTGGTACGGAGACACTTTTCCATTCATCTTTTACATCCCAGTTTGGCTTTGACACCAGCAGCAGGTTAACTCTTTTGTCTCTGTTGCCAAAGGGTATTTCATCCCCGTTTTCCCATGCCACCTCGCCCCGTTTAGCTCTGGTCCCCTCAGCTAAGGCCAGTCTCCAGGAATGCAGTTTCTGTTGGCGCGCTGGCTCTGCCAGGGTGACCCAGATTCACAGGGACAGAGCTCGCAGATGTCTAATGCCAGCTCTTGAGATATCTGACTCAGGCCCGAGTGATGATCTAAGCCCATCACTCATCGTTCCTAGAAAGGCAGACGAATGGTCTGGAGGCAGTAATTGGCCTCCTCAAACTTCCAAGCCTAGGCTAAACTGGGAGTTTTCTCAACGTGCAAAATTGTGCTTGTCACCTTCCCTGGCGTGAGCATTTGCTGTCACTCGCCTTCACAGCCTGGCATGGCCACCAGGAGCTGTCAGGGAAAGCCAGTCTCCCTGCACGCCCTGCTTGGTCCACCAGCAGCAGGTCCGCGGTAAGCCCATGCTGCTGACCGTTGCTGGGCAAGAGCTCCAGCTGAGGTGGACCTGCCTCCTCCAAGCACCCCCAGCTCCTTGTTTGTCACCACAATGTAAAACATGCAACAATGCTGAGGTTAACAGTACAGGCCAGGGTGGACCGTGCTGACTGCAGCCATGCCCCATGGGGTGAGCATACAGGGGTTCTTGTCTCGCCATCTCCCCAGGGTTGTGGGTGTGAGAGTGAGAGGTCTGCTTCCTCTGTGCAAGACCCACCTCAGGCTGCCTTTCTCTCCACTCCTTTGCAGTTCTCCTTAGCTGCCCATGTCTCCATGTGCATAGTAAACCAAACCACATGCCCAGTCACTGCTCGGCGGAGCTGCGCCCTGACCCCTCATCAGCATGCGTGTGAGGGGACGCAGGGAGTATCTAGGGCTTCACTCAGTGTCACTCCAAAGGTGTCGGACAGACTGCTGGTTCATCTGCAAAAAATGTGCATGAGCCTCCCTTCCCCCTCAGTGATTAAAACCAAACATTAACAGCAGCACCATCCAGGAGACACGGTTGCTCTTCGGCATTAGCTGTTTGATATTCTGCTTAAAAATGTCAGACACCCCGTCAAGGAGAAGGGACCGCATCATGTGGCGCCTGGGAGCCCAATCAGAGAGGCAGAGCCACGAAGAGCAAATCACGACTAGCTGGGAGGCAGCACTCGCAAGCCGACCATTGGCTAAAATGGCTCTTTCAGGCGGCTGGTGAATGAATCCATTCACAAAAAAAGCAGGGCTAGTTTGCAAACAGCAAAACAGTCTACATATTTTGGATGACTCTGCCAGGGAGACACCCAAGCCCTGAAGCAGATGTGTGGGATGTGGCTGGTGCAGCCGTGCCCAAGCCCAGCATAGGTGCAGTGAATGCAGGAGGACTGATTTCTGCCTCTCTGTTTGCAGGCCCTGCCGTTCCTCCTGAGGAGGTTCGATGCCCTGCTCAGAGAACCTCAGCCTCCTGCCAAACTCCCTGGAGCGGGGCACAGACAGCCAAGGGCCCACAGACCACTGCTGAGGCGTGGATCCTGCTCTCTAGCATCACACAGATGTCCTCGAAAGGGAGAGGAGCCCTCTCAGAAGCCCACACTCCCCCAAAGCCAAGAAAGTGTATGATGGGAAAGGCTCCTCCTTGGATCTGGAAGCTGGGAATGAAGGGCGTCTCTCCCGGTAACTGCCAGACTGGGGCACGGTTGCATACAGAGGGCCTGACCAGGACAGCCATGTCATGTGCCTTGCTACTTGGTCCTTGGAAATCAGTTATCTGCCAATACTAGAGAGCAGAGGGCATGGTGACCAGCCAAGCTCACTGGCCACCCCCATTAGTTCGGATCTGCACCTTTCCCCCAGGGAAGTCTTAAAGCAGCTACAAAAAGCTGGGGCTTTGGAGCCAGTGCTGCCAGAGGTGCTGGGGGTCCACGGTGAGGACACTGGAGCTCCCAGGATGGCGATTCCACCAGCAGCATGCCCATTGCGCACCATGTTGCAGCTCCAGCAGTGGCTGCTGTGAAGG
>NW_009648642.1:481510-482110 GCF_000708025.1 Charadrius vociferus
GGAATGCTGAGAAGGGAAGCAAAGGCTGCATCTGCCGGTGCCAGGGCAGGACAGCCTCGGGGGGAGCCAGCTCCAAGTCTGGGGTGGGAAAAGAGAACAACGGTGAGGTCCTTGTCATGAATGCTGGCTCACTCTGGGGAGTCACGTACAGGTGTTCAGGTCTACGGTCTCCTCGGGGAGTTTTGCAAGAGCCACCGGACCCCCTCTGTGGCTGGCTGTGTCCTCAAGCGTTGTCTCGTCTGCTTGCATCCCATTTACTGCCAAAAGACACTTTCTCTCCAGGAGATGGTACTAACAAAGGACTGGGCCTCCAGCCTTGGCTCAGTTTATCTACTTTATTGGGACAGGGACCATATTTCACCCTGGAGCCCAGATGAAGCACTGAGCTGGACTTGGTGTTCCGCTCTTTGCCTGTATTTTAGGAAAGAACCTACTTTTGCCTCCTCCCTTCCCACCAGGAAGGGCAGCCAGCAATGCTCTGGGACACCTCTCGGAGCCAGAGAAGGCAGCGTGTGGGTCAATGCGTCGCCGCGAAGCCGGACTTTGCCGCCAGTAACGAGGGACATGGGTGGCAGCGGGGGCAGCGCTGTGGGTCCCAAC
>NW_009648642.1:482865-497146 GCF_000708025.1 Charadrius vociferus
TGGAGGCGCAGGGAGCCGCCGGCCACGGGCCCCGCCCTTGCGGTGGCAAGGGCACACCGCGAAGCCTTTGCCGGGTGGTCTGGGAGAGGCACCGTGCGGCAGCAGCAGTGGTGGTGGTGGAGAGGACCACATCCCACCGAGGGAGCTGTGCCCTTGCCGTGGAGCGTGCAGGCCTCCTCCGGGCCAAAGCTTTGAGCCCGGGTTGGATGAGGCGTGTTGGACACGCAGCAGCTCTCCGGGAAGTCCGGCTTCTCACTGACCACCGCCGACCCCGGAGGTCCCATTGGGCCACCCTGACGGTGCAGGAGCTGCCTTTTCCCCAGCAGCAGTGGCAGCCACCGGCCAGCAAACAGACCAGAGAAGTGCAAAGCACTCCACGACTTTCCTCTGGGGTGAATTGAATTTGTTCTTCATGAGGAACTTTAGCATGCCTTGAATATAAAGGCTTCCCATGGGGACTGACTAAGCAGCCCTCCATCCTCCCGAAGGGAGTGGTGGAAGAAGGACAACCAAAGATACCCTGCATAGAAGAAAGGAGATATCCTCCGTGAATGCTCTGAGTGAAGTGGGATTCATCTAGGCCCCTCCGTCTCTGTTGCCTACGCGCCCAGAGTCTGTACACAGTTGTTGTCCTGGTCCAGGTCCAGCCCTGTTGTCCAGCTCAGTTACTTCAATAAGCCTTCAAATTGCTTAACAAATACCACACAAATGTTTCAACCCTGAGAATTTGTACTCTGGGCTCAAAATGTGATTTATCTTCATCTATGCCTGCAAGATTTATCAACCCCAATTTAGGCAATGGCTGCGCTCTTTAAAGTGTGGTTCTAGTCAGAAAAACCAACTGGAGTCTCCTCTCAGTGAGTAGGACACATGGCCAAACCAGAAGGGAAAAACTGAGAAACGTTTTTCTAAAAAAATCCTTGTGTTTTTTGGTCAAAAATTTTGAAGCGTGGATGAATTTAGAAACATTTGACCAACTCTGTAGCGAGCCAGGAGTCAGGAAAGGAATCATGACAATTCAGTCAGGTTTTTTCCTCTGTTCTTCATCAAAATTTCATATTTCAATGCCATTTTTCATCAAAAAGCGCTGGCAAGCACTACACGGCACATCTGCCTAAGAAAGGCCATCTGCGAACCTCCGCCCCTTTGTAATGCGGATGGGAGATGTCTCGGTGGATGTGCGCACACATAAAAGAATAAGAGCACTTGTTCATGTGCTTCAGGCAAGCCTGCTAAAGCATGGGACACAAGGACTTAATCCTGGGCGTAGAGGAGTGCACTGGTAAATATGGCAGTAATTTCTGCTAACGAACCCTGCAGACTTGCAGTTCCAGTCGTCGCTACCGCGGTTCTTCCTTTCTTCTCGCTGTGACACTGAGCTCCCAAGGGAGGAGGCTGTCTCTGCTATGCCCTGAGAGTCACTGGAGCAAGGCCAGGAAATCCCAGTGCTGAGGACAGCTTCAGAGAACATGGAGTCTGTTTTGCCCTCTTAAAAGGTCTTCAGTTCAATCTCCAAGGTGCAGGCCATGTTCAGAAGGACAGGTCCAATAAAAAAACCCACCTCTGATGGGGTAAAACCTCAAACCAGGCAGAGCAGATCAAGAAATACAAGAAGACAGGGCATTAAATAGTTGTCACTAGGATCTAGAGAGACCAGCGTTGGAACCAGGTGACATTAAGTCAGAGCCATACTGTTAAATGCACCTTGTCTGGAGGTGGGAAGGCACGGAAGATGGGTGCAGAGACCCATGCCAGAAACGAATAGCCACAGGAACTGGATTTGCTGTTGGCTGGCAATCTTTTCAGACCAAACTTAACTTGAAACTGTATTATTTGTCTATCTGTACTATTTCCCATCACATTAAATTGTAGCAAAAAAAAGTCATGATGGGGTATTCTAGAGGTTTCCTTCAGACAGCATCAGAGCCCTTTGATCCCCTTTTGATCCCAGACTCTGTACATTCAGATTATGGTGCTGGTGTGGTCGCAGTAATACGAGGTAAAAAAAGAACCAAAAGGTCCTTTCAGGCTGGGTGGTGGATGTGATCCTTTCCGAGTAAGTGCGAGGAGAATGTTTTATTCCTCATCAACTTGCCTGGGTCAGTTTGTTTTTTTCCCCCAAGGAAAATCCTTTGTAATTAAGACTTTTCTGTGCAGTATTTAAGGGAGCATAACAAAAAGGATTTTCCTGCCTGGGAGTAGTGTGCTGTTAGATATTTCTAGCTATAGCTCTCAGGTTGGAGGTATGGAACAAAGATCTGACCTTTTATGCCCACCATCTTTGAAGCTGGGAGGGTCCCGATTTCAAGCTCAGCAAGAAAGGGCACATGTAAGTCTTGATTTAAAAGGTCTGAAATGACTCTCATCATCTCCTCTGGCTCCTTGTCTCATCCAGCCAGTCTCACCTCATCCCGCCTCACCTGGAGTCAGGCACAGGCAGCTGGATCCCATCCACACCGCCATCCCGGCCATCCCGCGGGTGAGATCATCGGGGCCAGATGTCCTGAGGTGGGGGCTCGAGGGGCATTATCCCCCTGCTCGTACCCATGTCACATAGCACGGCCGTGCAGCTGTGCAGTCCCCCCAGGCCTGACCCAGCCTGGTTGTCGTTCATCCCAGCCGTGCGTGAAGCCATACAGGGGTGGGAAGAAGCCCCAGGACTGACCCTTTCCCGAGGCTGAGACACACCCCTGACGAGAGAGGAACCCCAGGAGACACCCTTATTTCCCCTACCACCATCAGCAATGTGTTCTGCAGCCGAAGACCTGAGAGCAACCCCGGCCCACTCTCCGTGGTTGCCATGTCTCACCAGTGACGCCTGGTACCAGCCCTGCCTATACTCATCCCCTTGGCTACGTCACGGAGGATGCCGAGCAGCTGGCATCCTGCTGTCTCCATCTCACACCGTTTGGCATGCAGACAGCAAAGGGCTGAGAAGATGTGCAATGACTAGTCTGTGGGGGTTACCTTGCCATTGCCTTTCCAAACAATTTTAAATAAAAAGAGATGATAAGCTGCCGACTGGCAGGTGGCTGGAGTCCCTGCGCAGTGCTTCTGGCTCTTGGAGTGCAGCAGGCAATATGTTGTCCACCAAAGAGCATTAGCTGGCAGTGCGTGCGTTTCTTCCCCAGATGGGAGGGTGGATCACAAGTGCAAAAAGTGCTCCTGATGCTGCCAGCGCCTCTGAAATAAAAGCAGGGTCATGGTATCTGTTATCTCAGGATCTCTCCTGCGCAGGTGGGCATGTTTGGGCAAATGTAAATGATTTAAATCACACCAACAAATGAGATTTCCTCCTTACAGGGTGCATCAGCTTGGCTACTGCTCAGCATGCTTGGAGAATCACAGTTCAGCATCATAGCACTGTGCCTTCAATCAGTGATCTAAGAACTGCAACCAGGACTGCACCAGCACCTCGCCAGGACTCCCTGGGCTTGTCATAGGGCTGTCCCTAGGGTGGCTCTTTGCCCTTGGCTTTGTTTAGCATCTCCAGGCCTTTCCTATAAGAGGAACTGCTGGAAGTGTGAATTTCCATGCCTCCGGACTGCTTGCCTAAGCACGTGCGCTCCAATAACCAGTGGAGAAAAGCACAAGGTCCCATGCCTTGCTGTAGCTGCGAAACCTGCCTCCTTCTCATTGCAGAGTGTCCTACTGTGGGAATCTGCAGCTCTCCTGTGCCTCCCGGTTAGGAGTAGAGCTGTGGGGCCATGAGGACCCCTTCGCTTTCACCTGCACGCACGTGGGCAGGTTTCGCTCCTATCTGTGCTAGTTCTGCTTTTGGACAAGCCAGGGGACCGTCTGATGAGCTGTTCGGGTGTTTGAGTCCAAAGACTGGTCACAGGCTACAACTCCCCCAGGTCTGAGCTGCTTTTGACACATCTGCCGCCCAGGGCTGAGAAGAGGTTCCCAGGCCTGCTCAGAAGAAAACCGTCGCTGCCTGCTTGGCACCGGATCTTGGACGGGAATTCTCTTGTTTTTCATGAGCAGGCTGAGCGGTCAGCACATACCATGAGCAACAGTCAGAGGAGCAATAAATAGCCTACCCAGACCAGAACGAGACAACCTGTTCAGACTGGACCGCTCATCCCCTGTGCCGGGCAGAATGACTATTGCTCTGCATCAAGGTCCCATGCGTGCTGGGGAAAGAAAGCCTCTAGCCTGGCCCAGACTGCACTGAGTGGGTCCTCCAAGAGGAGCCATGGTTACTGCTTCCATCTGCACGTCCCAAGGATGTGGTAGGCAGCCATCAAGGTTGTCTTTGCTCCAGTGGGACATTTGCCTCCTGTTCCTGAAGCTGTGCACAAGAGAGGCAGATGCCATTGCTGCAGGCCGACTGTGGACGGCTCCTCCGGGGCTGGTTCCCACTTGGGATCACACCCAACCATACTCCTGCATCCCAACGAAATGCCCAGCTTTGCTTGTTCTCCAGGAAAAGGAGCACTTTGAAAATCTTAAGTTTCTGTAACTCATCCCAGGAAATCCCTGTTTTCCCAGATATTGTTTCTTTGTGGTCTTACACCACTGTAAGGGAACAGAAGAGGTCCCAAATAGTCAGCACAAGCCCATCACTTAGCGTTTCCCTTTCTCCCCTTTAAGGTCTACAACAGAAGCAGGCATGAAGGGTGTTCCTGCTGCTAGAGGCCAACATTTCCTCCTAGTCACCTCATGCCGAGCGTCAAATCTGGAATAACCAGGGGTTGTAAAGTGCTCTGAACCTGAAAAGTGCTAACTAAGAAAATAAAGCACAACACGAGTGTTATTAATAAATGCCAGCCGCTGTTATATAACTCCTAATCATGAGCCGCGTCTTTCGGCCCCCATTGTTCCATTGTCAGGCCCCATTATCTGGGAACTCTTACCCACCGACCACAAGAAATAGCCTGGGCTCTGCGGGTTTGCAAACTTTGTTGTTGGAAAGCTTTTCATGCAATTGTTTTTGCTTTGCGCTGCTGCCTTCCTTATTGTACAGATGTGGGTGTGTATCGCAGCCCACACCCTCTGTCTTTTGCCCCAGGATAACTTTGAAAATGAGCTGATCGTCTCAGCGAGTGTTTTTCCTAAGAATTCTCTTTAAAAACAACAACATTCAAACCAAAAAAACCCCTCATTTTCCTGAAGTGAAGCTTGTGCTGGGGAAGGATGCTGGCCTGCAATCCCAGCAGAATAAAGACTGCGCTTTATCCTCAGAAGAGACTCCCCGCAGGACTGGCAGTGCCTTAGCCTAGGCCTGAAGGAACAAGGGAGCGTGGGGTAACCGGGTGTCTGGGACTCATTCGGAGCAGGGCATCTCTGTGGTTGCAGGGCTGGGCTATCAGTCCTCCCCCACTGGCCTACGAGCTTTCAGCAACGCCGCTTCAGCGCTTCTTGTCCCGTTTGCCACAGCCCACCTCAAGGTGGGCTTCTTGCACGGCGTTCCTACCTGGGAGTCAACATGAAGCTCATCTGGCACCGGCGCAAGCTTGTTAGTGAGTCTCAGCTCTCCTTACGAGCTAATCCAGATGTCTGCAAAAGTTTCCACGCCCCGATGAGGAGTGTGGGGATCTTCAGGGCATCTTCATGCTGGTCGGTGTGAGATACACCAGCGTGGGAAGCTCTGCAGGCTGGGTCATGGCTATTCGGGTTGGTTGGGTCATGGCTGTTCAGGTTAGAAGTGTTGTCATTTCCCAGAGTTCAGGCTAGAACTGACCACACCAAAAAGCGGCTTTCTGCTCAAAATGAAAAATTGTACTGAACTTTGGGTTTGGAAGAAAAATTATAAATCAAAACCAGAAAATGCCAGGCAAAAAGCTTTTGGTCTTCAGTTTCCGAGGCCTGTATTTTCTCTACCAACAACATGTTTTAAAAATCAGTGCATTTTTTTCCTCCTTTCGCTGGAAAACCTGAAATGACACAGGAAGCTAAAAATAGTAACAATACCCAACCAAGTCATTGGTGTTTTTCAATCAGCTCCAATGCAAACTTCGGTGTTGGCTTGGGCAGGATTTGTTATTTTTCTGACCAGGGCCTATATTAGGTTCGTGAATATATCCAACCAAAATGGTTTGGGAAAGCCACCTACCCGTTCCTGAATGGTTTTCCCTGGAGCTCATCCAGCGCCTTGCACCTTCAGGCAGCAGTAACCAGTAAGCGCAGTGATGCTCTTGAGATGGGGACGGAGCCGAGAAGCACCCACGGCAGTGCTGCAGTGTGACTGCAGAGTGGTCCCCACGCCTGGGGCTGTGACCCTGGCGCCACCATCCCTCACCCTCCGGAGAAATGGGCTCTGGGACACTTTTCTCACAGGACCATCCTTGGTGGCTGTGTCTCCTCCCCAGATGAGTCCCAGCTCTCCCGGGTGGCCGTCCTGTGTTTTGCAGCAAAGGGCGGGTGCAGAACATGCGTGGCCACCACGGGGCATCTTCTGGCCTCCTTCTGCCCGGCCAGTGCTTTCCCTTTAAGAGGGAGCAAGATGCAAGGCACAGAGGTTGTGTGTGCTGTGTGGGGAGCTGGGGCAGCCCAGGAGACCACTCTCCTGGGACCTCTGCATGGCACAGAGACGTCTACCTAACAATTGAGGGAATATTTTCCACCCAAAGAATCCATCTCGTGGTCCCCTCTTCATTTGTGACACAAGGGAAAATGTGAAGCAGCCAAGACGCGTGAATCACTGTCCCAAACAACATATAATGAACTCATAAAATCAAAGGCAGGGTTTGTTTCAACCCGTGCTGCCAGGGCTCCTTGGACATTGTCTGGAATGAATTTAAGTTGTTACAAAACTCTCTGTGTCTCTGTGTGTCTCTCTTCCCCCCAACCCCCCAACCCGTCTTCCTTCTCTTCCCCCTTCATGCTCTGCTTTCCTATGAGCTTCTTCCCCCTCCTTTTCCTCCCACCTTTCCTCTCCCGCCTTCCTTCTCTCCCCATTCCCCCTGGTCCCTCCTTCCCAACCCTTTGCCCCAGCCCTTCCCCTTGGATCCCTGCTCCCTCCAGCCCTCCCTGTGGCTGGATGCCAGGTACCCCCACCACTTTCCAGACAGACAAATTTCCAGACCAGCTTCAAAGACTGATTCCACAGGGCCTGTACCTCCTGCTCGATGAGACACGGCTACACCAAGGGAACCACTGGGCTCTTCCCCAGTGGGAGCTCAGCCCCACCATCAGCAGAAGCTGGGTGGAGAGGTGGACATCATAAGTAGTACCTGGGGCTGGAGGAGCATGGTCATGGAGAAGCAGCATGAACCCCACTGCGAGTCCTGCAGCTGTCTGTAGCCCCAGCAAGCGCCATGCTGGGGGCTGAGGGCGGGGGACACGCTGGCCCACGCGGGGTGCCACAATGAGGGGCTTTGGCAACACGGTGGCAGCCATGCTTGGAAAATGCCCACACACCCCATTTGCACACGCTGGCTTCGGGAGAGCGTTGTACTCCATCCTGCTGCTGCTGGGAGCAGGGATGTGCTCTGCGGTCTCCGCTGGGCGTGATGACACTGGCAGCGTCACAGATGTCTGGTCCTGCCGGCACACCAGTTTGAGCGGGTGCTCATGCTCCTGCTGCTGCCTGCCAGGAATTGCCTTCATCCCTATGGGCCTGCCCATGTGCCAGCACTCATGAAGTGGGCCAAGGAAGCAGGCACTGAAATCCCACCACCACTTCAAAACCATGGGGATTTGTTTGCATCATGCAAGGTGCTGCTGCACACAGCTGACAGCTGAGTGGGCTCTGGAGCCGCAGGCTGCTAGCGGAGACTGCAGAGCACTTGGGGACCTGGGCTGGCATCTCTGTGCTGCGACTCGTGGTCCCACCAGCAAGCTGAGAGAAGACCAAGGGACCCCGCGCCGTGCCTGACTGAGCGGCAGAGGCATGGCCTGAGCTGCTGAGGATTTCTGGAATCCCAGCCCAAATCTACCCGAATACTAAAGGCTGAATTGGTTTGGAGCAAACAAGACACAAGCCAAACTGCAACCCCAGCCATGCCAGAGCCAGCCTAGCAAGCTGCTCCCGGCTTGCACAGGACAGCCTCCATCTGCCAGGCAGGTTTGTGGACCTCTTCCCTTGGTGTCTTGCTGGACACACCCCAGTGGCACCAGGAGCATGCTGTGCTCCGATTGCAACATCAGGAGGTGCTTTCTGTGGTGAACGCCTACTTCTCCAGCGCTGCAGAGAGGTGTTATCCACCAGCCAGCACAGCTCCGATTCCTTCAGTGCATGAGGACATCACCCAGCTCCTCCAGTAAGCCCAAGGTTGGTGGGCAGCTGACTGGAGCTGGGAAGTGAGGGCAGAGTTGGGTCCTCAGCATCTGAAGATACTGAGGTGCCTGATGAAGCTTATTAAAAGACCTTCTTGTGCTAAAGGCAAGGTTTGTTGCGGACTTCAGGCCTGCAGACAGCTTTGGGTCCCTGAAAAGCAGCACTCAGAGGTCAGATGAGATGTTTTCCAGCAGAAATCCTTGCTCTACATCCACATAACCCCACACCACCGAGACGCTGCTGGTGGGTGGCTGTGCTTCCCTGGTAGACCCAGCCACATGTGGAGTGTGTCAGAGGCTCTCGCGATCACCAGCGCAGGCGTTCAAGACGCCGCACACCATCCTCCCGCTGATGAAAAAACAAATTTACCTGCAAGGTCCCTAGGGGATGGGTTTTTCGTGAATCCACCTTACCGAGGCACCCGCTCCAGGGCCGCCGGAGACTCTCCCCGCCTGAGCCCCGCAGCGCTGGTGGTGCTCTGGGGCTGCGGGACCGCAGCTGCGGGGAAACGGCACCACCTCGCGGCTGCCCGGCCGGGACCGTGTCGCCCACCGGGCCGGATCAGGCCACGCACCCCCCGCCACCGCTCGCCCACGGAGCCGCTTTGGTCGCCCGACCGGCCCCCGCGGCCGCTGCGCCTCTAGGGAGGGCTCGGTACACGCGTGTCCCTTCGCCTGCCATGGGGAAGGGACACGCCGGCTGCTGTAGCAGAGCAGGGGGTGACCGCAGACAGGGTTGTAAGGTGGGGTGGTGAAACTCTCGAGCAATCTGCACATGGAGCCACGGCGGCGATGCGGGAATGGGAATAGTTAAAAAGGAACCGTGGTGCAGCTGGGAAGGGCCAAGCTCAGGGCTTGCAGCTCAGAAAGCTGCCAAGAGAGGGGAAGAGGCACAAAATCAATTCCTGACCCCCACTAACAGCTGCTTGGTAGGTCTGGGGACTTGTGGTTAAGCAGGACATGCTCATCGCATTCAGCATTGCCCAGGGCATGTCTTCACTGTGGCAGTCAGTGTGAGCAGGGACACGCCAGTCCCTTCATCGTGGGGCGAGGGCAGCCGCAGGGGGATAACAAGGAGCTGGAGACATGCTGGAAGAGCAGGACCTGAAAGTTCCTGTGGAGCTGCAGTTTGCTGGGGGCACAGAGGATGTTTGGAGAGGTGTTGCATATCTTACCTGGCCTCTGCACCTTCCTCCCGCAGCATCCCAAGGCTGGGAAGGGCAATGGCACCAGCATGTGGCCTCAGCACAGACTGCTGCAGGTTCAGCATCCCTCCAGCCTGTCCCCGGCTCCATCTTGCCAGGGAAGCTGCAGGGCAGGGTGGTCCTTGGTCTGCCCCACCTTGGTCCTGTGCTGTTAGCTAAAGGTCCAGCTCCGTGTCTGACCTATGTGACGTTGATGTGCAGCATCCTCTGAGCAGGGTGGGCAGGGTCAGGGCAGGCAAAAATCCACGAAACATCACTCTTCAGTGGTGTTATATGCTGGATGTTGCAGTGATGGTGCACCTTGTTTCTTTTCCCCAAGCCACGTTCATTGCACACCTTTCAACCGACAATCCCTGTCCCCACCGGGGTCTGGCTCTCATTTCTGTTTATGCTTGGAAACAGGTTTTTATGTCAGTGGTAAAATGGCTCATGTATAAATGAGACTTGAGCCCCAGCTGCTGAGCTTTCCCCTGGCAGACAGCAGGCAGAGCCAAAGGTCTGTCTGTCTGTCTTTTTGCCTGTGGCATTGTCATGCTGATTTTACGCAGGCTCATAGGGGCACTCAGACCTGAAAACTTCACCATGAGCAGCCCCCATTGACCCTTTTGGGTTGCAGAGAAGAGTCATTAAGGCACAGAGCAGTGCTACTGGTCCCAGGAAAGGCCCCTTTGGGTTGCCCCAGTACCCCCACGGGGCTCAAACCCCAGGCACTGCCTGTACCTGGACCCCAGGGTGGGCAGGCAGCCTGGGAGGTCTCGGTTCTCTGGCCAAGCAGAGCAAAAGGAAGGACCCAAACACACCATGGGTGTGCTGGACTTGCAGGAAGGCTGGTGGTGAGCAGGAGGCTCAGGGCTGGAGGGGACAGACCCCACGGGGCTGGTGAGCCAGAGGCGAGTACCAAGCTGCTGGTGTGATGGAGCAGTGGCAGGATGGCTTGTGCAAAGCACACCCGGAGAGGCAGGGTGTTCGTACCTCACTGCGTGCCCTGGGAAGACCGTGTTTCAGTTCCTGGGAACAGTTGGGGTGACCTGTGCTCCAGAAAAAATTGGGTGTGGGCACAGGCTCTGTGCATGGGAATGGAGATGTGTCTGTCAGAAGACTGGCAGCCGGGCAAGGGAGGCACAGGAGGTGCCCTTTGAAGATTAAATAGCACAGAAATAAGTGAAACATAAGGATTATGGAATCACCCTGAAGACTAGGTGGCTAAAATGGGAGCCCCTTCTCTCAGTGCAGTGGGGCAGGGACCTGCTGGGACCAGCAAAAGGAGTCCTCCCTTCTGGCAGCAAAACTCATCCTTGTCCAGTGAAGAGATTAAAGAAGGACTTGGGGAAGGTGGTAAATGGGGTTTCTTCCCCGACTTGCCCAGCAAGATGTCAGGAGCCTACCTGGGAACACGAATCATTGAACCATAGAATAGTTCGGGTTGAAGGGACCTTTAAAGGCCATCTAGTCCACCCCCCCTGCCATGAGCAGGGACATCTTCAACTGAATCAGGTTGCTCAGAGCCCCGTCCAGCCTGACCTGGGATGTTTCCAGAGATGGGGCATCTCCCACCTCTCTGGGCAACCTGGGCCAGTGTCTCACCACCCTCAGCATAAAAGATTTCTTCCATATATCTAGTCTGAATCTTTCCTCTTTTAGTTTAAAGCCGTTACCACTTGTCCTATCGCAACAGACCCTGCTAAAAAGTCCTCCCCATCTTTTCTGTAGCCCCTTTAGGCACTGGAAGGGGCTCTAAGGTCTCCCCGGAGCCTTCTCTTCTCCAGGCTGAACCCCCCCAACTCTCCCAGCCTGTCCTCCCAGCAGAGGGGTTCCAGCCCTCGCAGCATCTTTGTGGCCTCCTCCGGACCATCTCTCCCTCCCAGAGCCTTTCCTACACGCTGGGCCGTGGAGGCAGCGAGGGGGAAGGTGCTGCCTGATGCCAACAGATTCTCCTTCCTCGGCTGGGGTCTGCGGCCGTCCTGCTGCAGGTCTCCAAGTGGCACAGCCTTGGAGTGACTGGTCCTTGCATGGCCGTGCAGCCACCTCCCGTCCCCCCTAGTCCTACCCCGACTGCAGCTGAGCAGAAGGGCAGGGGGGTGACCCGAGCTGTAAGGATACCACTGGTCGTGTCTGCCGGGCTAGCCCAGGGGCTGAATTAGAGTCCCGTGGGACTTTGCCGAGCCCGGTTCCCCGCTCGGGAGGGCCGGTGCGGCGGGGGGGGGGGGGCCGGCCCGCGCGGGGGGCAGGAGTCTCCTGCAGAGAGACACCGGCTGTGGGTGCGTGTTGAGGAGAGGACGTGAGATACGGATTGCGGAGAGGGTGCGAGAAGTGGGGGTTGTTCAGCCTGGAGGAGAGAAGGGAGACCTTATAGTGGTCTTTTAATATATACAGGGAGGTTATAAGAAAGATGGAGTGGGACTTTTTACCAAGGCTTGTAGGGACAGGACAGGGGACAACGGTTTTAAACTGACAGAGGGTAGGTTTAGGTTGGACATAAGGAAGAAATTCTTTACTCTGAGGATGGTGAGGCACTGGCACAGGTTGCCCGCAGAAGTTGTGGATCCCCCATCCCTGGAGGTGTTCAAGGCCAGGTTGGACGGGGCTTTGAGAAACTTCATCTAGTGAAAGATGTTCCTGTGGCGGGGTTGGACTAGATGATATTTAAAGGTCCCTTCAACCCAAACTGTTCTGTGCTTCTGTGTCTGCCCCAGCTGACTTGGTGCTGGAGCCACAGCTTTTGCTCTAACAGCTCATGGATGTCTGTGTCCTTCCAGCAATCCAGAAGCTGGGCTGGCACCAGACGTCTCGCCTTCACGAGGAGCAGGTATGGATGTGCATGCAGAACAGGAGCTTACGGCGAGCAGAGCTTCCTGCAGACACCAGGGTGACAGAAACCACACAGCGCATTCGCCCTCTCCTCCTCCCAGCCCTCGCAAATCCATCCAGGAATTAATGCAGTGTGGTGGGCAGTGGGTACCTGGTTCATGCTAATGTCGGTATGCTGAGGGACGCCTATCAGGGTCTCTGCAGTGTGATTCCTACTACAGCGAGTGTCCCATCCCTGCTGATGTCCTCAGCATCCCCCTGTTTGCCAAACCCAGGTTCACATTTTCCCCTCGGGCTCTCCATCCTGCAAAGAGGAACATGCAGGAAACAATGGAGATGGGAACCAGGAAACAGATTCTGCCCTTCTCAGCTGGGCTTCACTGATGTGAGGCTGTCCCAGGACTTGCCCACGTGGTGGCCAGCACCTCTTTTTTCACATTTGGGCCCCAGGACAGGGGGTCTGACGTGGAGTGTGAAAACAGCAGCACTGAGGTTGTGGTGACACAGCCCCCCAGCTCAGCACCACCCTGGAGCAGCCAGGCCAGGCCAGGCCAGCTCAGCACCTCGGCTCACATCCATGGTAGTGCTTGTGCTTTCTGGTGAGGAAAACACCTTCAGGTCCCTCCCCGGGACAACTCCTGCTTTGTGTCACCTCAGGGCTGTGGAGCTGTACTCCTTTTTCCCCGCCTTGCCTTAGTTATCCCATCCTGTTCTCAGCCCCACGCACAAAGTCCCAGGCGTTCCCAACAATCGCTGGCCTCACTCTGCCCCACGCGCCCATCTGGCCCCATGCAAGGCAAACACTGGCCCTGCCCAGAGAAGCTGTAGGTGCCCCATCCCTGGAGGTGTTCAAGGCCAGGTTGGACAGGGCTTGGAGCAACCTGGGCTGGTGGGAGGTGTCCCTGCCCAGGGCAGGAGGGTTGCAACTAGGTGATCTTTAAGGTCCCTTCCAACCTAAACCATTCTATGATCTGCATGTGGGCTGCTGGGCTTTGTGGCTTGTGGCTTGGCCTCATGGCTCTCTAAATGCACAAGTGTCCCTGAGAGAGACGGTGAGGCTGCAGGACACCAACAGCATCAGACGTATAGAGTCTTGAGGTACCCCTGTCCATGGCCTGGGTCTCCTCTGCCCTGTCACCTGCTGGCTTTGCCCTTGTTTATCCACATCCCTGCTGCTGGAGTAGGGGGAAAATGCGTTTTGTGCAACATGGCTGAGTGCAGCACACAGCATTTCCCCTGGGACTCGCGGCCAGCTGGGGTCTCCTCCTTCAGCAAGCATCTGCCAGCCGGCTGGGGAGAGTGCTTCTCCTGCAACCTGCTGCCCTGGAGCAACAGGATGTGGGTAACCAGGGGTCCTCCGGGCGCGGGGTGATGCGGGGTGGCTGGGGGCCTCGGGTGTAATGGGCGAGCACCGTACTGGCATTTTGCCCTTCTCCCCCCCTCCGGTACCCTCCTCAGTTCTCGCATCCGTTGCAAAGGTGTCTACAGGAAGGATGTTCCCTGAGGCCAAGCTGGAAGGTGTGGGTGCTGGCAGTGATGGGAACACGACCCCAGTGAGCGAAGGGATCCAGGTCCAGGTTTTCTGCTCTCCTCCACCGCCTCACACAAATACTGATTAAATTAGTTTCACCTTTTTTCCTACCCCTGCTCGCAGGTGGCCTGGGGATGGTGGGGGGCAGACCCTCCTGGGGAAGCCCGCAGGCAGCCTCTCGCAGCGGGAATACCCCTATTTCTTTCCCCTCCTGACCGAAAAATCAGAGGCCAAGGTCGGCCCTGGCGCAGCAGCACATGAAAAGCCCCCGCATCACGGGATGGAGCGGAGACTCCATCCTCCTCCGTAAGAGGAGGCTGCTCCCTGCCTGGTAAATCCCTCATTTCTTCTGCTTTGGGAAGCAGGGGGAGGATTATCGGCCGCCTTCCTTGCGGCACCGGCTGAGCCCTTGGCGTGCTGGGCTAACCGCTCCGAGAACCACCAGCGCGTCCGGGGTGATGGACCCAGTACCAATTCCCGGGGCCGCGGTGGGGCTGACCGGGTGGCAGGTGGG
>NW_009648642.1:498849-511480 GCF_000708025.1 Charadrius vociferus
AACCCTCATTTTTTCAAAACGCTGTCCCTCCCCCAGCTTCCCCGGCCCGCTGGAGAGTGGGTGGATGGAAATACCTTTCTTGGGATAAGGAATAACTGGCGCGATGGGGGGACGTGGCGCTCGGCAGTCTGCTGCCTCGCTTGGCTCTCGCCGAGCAGGGTGGGTGAGGAAGGCCCCGTGGGCAGAAGCAGGAGCTCCTCCGGCGGCACAGTGGTCCTGCTGGCTCGCTGCTCAGCCGGGCAGCGCTTGTGCATGGATTCTCCTCTCTCGGGGGAGCTCACCCCGTGAATGTACAGGACGTAAGCCAGGCTGAGCATCCTCACCTCCATCCGTGCCGCTTGTGTCAGACCTGTAGTTGGGCTGAGATGACACTGAGTGTAGACCTGGACGTGCAAACCCCGGACGGATGGAAATGACACAGATCCTTCTTCCCCAGCTGGCTGGGTTTGCTGTTGCCTGCTCTCCAAGCCAGGAGATGCTGGAGCTCCCTGTAAGCGGTGCAGCAGGGATGTGGCTTGAGCCGAGCTCTGAAAACACCCTCCAAAGCGTTTGGATGGATGGATGGCATTTTTTTTTTTTTTTTTTTTTTTCTTTTTTTTTTTTTCTGCAATATCCCATTTATAAAACAGAGGGAGCTGCTGTGCTTTTCTGGGCACCTGGTTGGAGCGAGCTGTTGAGGGGACAGGAGGTCCAGCAGTCCAAGCCCAGGGTGGGCTGTGGGAGTCCCAGCATCCCTTCCTTCTTCATCTGCACGTGGAAGAAGGAAGGCAAGTCGGGTCCATACAGAGAAGGTGGCAGGTTTAATGCTGGGTTGGGAAGGAGCCGAGGTGAGTCTGCGGCCTGGGGAAGATAGAAGCCAGGCCCAGGGATGCAGCTGATGGCCTGAAGTGAGGAGCCCACCAGAAACGTAAGCTGCTGGGAGTCTAGGCTGAGGGACATGGCTGCTGCTCCCCTGGGCACCAAAACATGATGTCTTCAGCCTGGGCTGGCTGGAGCAGAGGTCCCACTTTGGGTGGCAGCTGGTGGAGGTGCAGGTCTGAGCAGGCTTTCCCAGCCTTGAAGGAGGTGAGCATCAGCACAGACCTCATACTGAGATGGCTTTGTCTTCCTTCAGCAGGGAAGCAGCCCACCGTGCCGAGGGTGTCCGCGGTACCTCTGCCTCCTGTTCCCCCACCCTGTTAGTCAGGCCATAAGGAAGCAATTATTTTGTGCCCCCACGAGCCCCTCCCTGAGCCTGCGCAGGACACTTGCGCTCGGTATGGAAACGCGACAGATTTTCCATATTCCGCTTTGCCCCGTGATGTTTAAAAACGTACGTGATGGCCTCTTCCAAATGCTGCAGGCTTGGCTGGCACTCAAGCAATAACAAGCTGTGTGACACCAGGGGCATGAAATATCGTACCAATAGCCAGAGGGGGGGTGGTGAAAAAAATGAGATGTCAAAGTGCAGTGTGTTTCCGGCCCCGTTGTCGTGAGCCATCCTCTACCCGATGTGAGAGATCTTTCAAAGCCGGCCAAATGTTGTCATCTCTGAATACCATTTTAAATATTCATCCAGACTATTTTCAACATCTGTGCCCGGCATGTTGTGAAAAGGCAACAAGGGACGTTATGGAAACCAGATCACTTTATTCCCATATGGAGTGGAAAGGGGTTGAAGCGCTGAGGACTTCTGGGCCAGGATCGCGCCAGTCCCGTGCATCCGCTGGGAGCAGCGGGAGGAAAACCCTCTGCAGCCTGAGGGATGCTCCCGGGAGCACACGAGGGAGCTGAGCGGCGTGGCAGGAGCGTGCGAAGGAGTTTGGAGAGCTTGGGTGGGATTAGAGGTGGGTAAAGCAACAAGTCGAGCAGTAGTAGAGGTTAATAAATAGGGTAGTATCGAGGCGGCCATGCTTTCTGCTCCAGCAAGGCCAGGGGCTCCAGATGCCTCCTTGAGCTGCCGTTGCGTTGGGAGCATGAGGAGCTTGCGCTGGCCAGGGGATGCAACAGAGTGTTGCAGCAAAACAGATTGAGCTCTGCAGCGTGCAGGCGGTACCCTGCTGAAATCGCCCCTCCTGGGAGTGGGACCACCTCTACCCAGTGCTGCTGGGGAGCAGAGCGGGCACGGGCGAAGCGGCAGGACGCCCGTGCTGGGTGTCGATCCCTCCTTCCCATGGGCAGCGTGGCTTATGAGTTACTGCAACGGCTGAGCAGGGATGCATCCGAGCATCCAGCCTTTGACAGCTCCGTGCACATGGTTGAGTAGCCTGGGGACTGTTTGCTTCGTGCTGGATTTCTTTTTCTTTTTTTTTTTTTTTTGGGTTGTTTTCGATAACCTAGGAAATCTGGGCTCTGTTTCTGCCTTTTGTAACGTCAGGCTGCAACTAATTCAAGCCAGGCCAGATTCTGACCACAGGTATGCCAGTGTAAATTTGAATGGAGTCGCTTACGTCTTGGTTTGGCCCGATCTGAATGGAGTTACTTCTGGCTGATGCCAAAGAGGCTGAGGTCAGAATCTGGCCCATCCTTTCCTGAGTGCAGTGTAATTTGTATGCGTCTCCTGGCACCGCCGGGGTATCGTATGGCTTGTGTAATGCTGGCTCTGGCTGTAATGCCAGAGAACATTGCAATATCTATCGCCGGGAGTGGCTGCTGCAGGAAGATGTTGTCCCGTAATTGCCCGCGTGAGCTGTGTGTTCTTTGAGGAGCAGGGGCTGAAAGCCCACGGGGCTGCGCAGTGCGGTTGGCTCCACGGATGTAGGTCTGTACGCGCTTGGAAGCTTCCAATATTTAAATATTGGAAAAGAGGAGAGAGCTTGTAAAGAAAAGCGAGGCATCTCCTTGGTGCCATTAGCCGTGTCCCAGGTGGGCACCGGTCACGCCATTAGCGGCTGGGAACGTGATTACCGCTGCCCACCATGCCGCGTCCCTCCAGCCTTTCCTTGCCACGCACGCTCCCTCCCGCCGGAAAGCCGAGCCTGGTCCCAGCGCCTTGGCTGCATGGGGTTTTTCCTTTCATTTTAAATACTTCTCAGTTGTGTTTTTTTGTCCCAGCGACACATGGAATGATTTATCCGTGGCTGGAGCAGTTTGGTCCTGATGCATTCTGCTTGTTGGGTGGGGGGAACAAAGCATCCCCCAGCTGGCATGGGCACAGTGGGTGAGGGACCAGTGCCCACCGAGGGGAGGGAGGTGGTGGGGACCCCAGCAGCTCCCCTAGAGGGGGATCCTGTTCATGGGGTTGGGGCAGATCTGCACTGGGTCACCCCTGCAGCACGGGTGGTAAGGGAGTGGGGATGCTGTCATTAGAAAGGGCCTGTAACGAGGTGGGAATGTGCAAGGTCTGGTAGCAGATGCATCCTGGTTAAGGGACACGTTTGTGCCCAGTTACAGCTTCTCTGAGTGCATAGTTCCTCTTCTGCTTTGTCTCTTGTCCCCCAAGTCCCCTTGTGCTCAGAGGGGACCTGAGCTGCTGCCAGGCTTTTCTGGGGATGCCGCAGCTCCGGGGATAAGCAGTCCCTGTGGATCAGCCCTACCTGAGCACTTTGGATCTAGTTGCTGGATCCCCTCAAGCGCTCGGGTCCTTTGGTCCTTCCTGGGGTTTTCTGCCCCCTGCTCCACAGCAGAGCCTTTTGGTGCCCCGTGCAGGTGACTGGACCCATTCCTGCCTCGTGATGGCACCCAGGACCTTGTCCCTCTGCACAGGGTGAATCGGCACCTTGTGGGAACCAGGCATCCCTGTCCCAACCGGTTCCGTAAGGCCACAAGCCTTTTTTGAGGGGTGCGAGCACCCCACACATCCTGCTGCAGGGCCCGCAGGAGAAACCCAGCCCGCTGCGCCGTGCCAGTGGCATTGCAGAGGACCGGGGGGAGCAGCGCAGGTCCCTGGCAGGAGGGATGCACCATTTCCCTGCCATCCCTTGGGGCTGTGCCCTCCCTGGCAGCGATGGCTGCTTGGCTTTAGCCATCGCCTGCTCTTTAAACCCACATTTTTCAGTGGCAGAGCTGCAGTGGAGCGCTGCTCGGGCCGCTCACGCCTTCCCCCTCCGCTTTAATTAGAGAAGGCTGCTCCTGCGCTGCAAAGGTCCCAGGATCAAATCTGGCTAATAACCCCCTTCCCTCCCCGCCCTGTGTTGTTCCACTTAATCCTATAATTACCTCTGCAAAGCTGCCGCTGCCCCGGTCTGCTGGGTGGTGACCCTGGGCCTGCTGTAGGCACCAGCATCCGTATTGGGGGAAGTTTGCTCTCTTTGCCCTGGTTCACCTGCTGCACCTGCCTCCTGCATTCAATTTTGGGGACCAAGCACCCGCTCAATGGCTCGGCCTCAGGAGACGCAGAGCTCTGGGCATGCATCGCCCTTGGCAGCGCTGCTTCCCGGGAAGGTGGTGGGAAGGAGAACCCACAGCGGGCTGGAGCATCACCCCGACAAGCCTCCTGCGAGGCGGGGAAACGCCGCCAGTCGCCTTGGGAAGCGTTGTTGCTGTAGGGAGAAGGGGTGTGGAGGCGTTGGATGCGGTAGCTAATTTTTTTCTTTTTTTTAAAGCACTTCTGAAGCGCTACGGCAGCATGACTTCCTTCCAAACCACATGGCTGTTAGCATTCCCTGAGCGGAGGAGTGAGGAAATCGCCCACCTCAAAAATGCAGCCGCTTCTGGGGAGGAGCCGGGAGGGCGGCCGCTTCCTCGGGAAGGGTGAGCCCCGCCACCGTGTCCCCCCAGCCCTGCGGGTGCCGGTGGTGGCCGGGAGCTGGTGGCCACCTGAGAGCCTCGCTGGGGACACCTGTGGGATGCTGTCCCTGGGAGATGCACCCCATCGCTTATGTCCCTCCTCGTGCCAGATCCAGGCGGGTGCTGGGCTGGATTCAGCGCTGAGGAGCTCATCCCACTGCTCCCTGCTTAGTCAGCAGCATCTCCATTTGATCTGAACTGGGGGCAGTGAAGATGGGAAGTGGAAAGGGGGGGCAGATGGGGGCCGGGGAGAGAAATACCCACTCCCGGGCCTCTCTGGCAGCTTGCCGGCAGTCCCGGGGTCACACTGAATATGCATAAAAGGGAGCAGATTGCAGCTTGCCCTCCTCTGCGATACAGAGGTGAAGCCCACGGAGACCACCGGCCCTGGCTCTCTTTCAGCGGGATAATGGGGTGAGCCGAGCGCGGAGCGTGCACGCCTGTGTGTGGTCTCGGCGATGATAATGATTTCCATTCATGCCCTGCCTTCGCAGTGCCGATGCGCCACTGGGCAAGCGTTGGCTCCCCGGCGGCTGCTCCCCGGCCGGAGCCGAGCCCCCCAAAGTTGGGCACCGAATCTATGGGCTTGCGCCTTGGTATGGCTGGTGGGAGGGACAGAGATTCGCATCAGGGCAGGGGGGACGGGCAGGAGATGCTCGCTCCCCATGTGTCCCAAAAGCAGCAGTAACCCCGGTCCCAGCCCTGCTGACACCTTCTTCTCTGGGCTCTCCCCTTGCTCTTGGGTTCTGGTGCTGTCTTTCTCCCCTGGTCAAGGGTTTCCCAACACCTTTGTGTCTTACCAAATGGGGAATTTGCAGGTGGCACACCTGAGCATGGCCCTACTTGTGTCCCCTTGGTGCCATGTGGCAGAGGAGGTGGTGAGTGGAGGAGATTCCTTGGCAGGGTTTGGCCTTGTTGGATATACCCTGAGTTATCCTGGGGTGGATGGATGCAGCTGCTGAGGCATCCCCAGGGGGTTTCTCCTCTCTCCTCCCAGTGCAGAGGTCTTACCACGGGGTTGTCCCCATGCTCGGTGCTGCCCTGGGGCTGGCGGGGTGGGAGGTAGTGGTGGCTGCACCCAGCTGGGTCCCCCTCCATGGGGTGTGTGGTGGGACGGGGATGGCGGGGAAGCTGGCAGCATCACAGGGCTGGAGGAGTTGTGCTGGGTATCCGCAGGTACATGCATGGCCAGGTCCTGCCGGGCATTGCAGGGTGGGTCCGTCAGCATTTCACATCCCGCTGTGCTGGGTGTGAGTACAGGAGCAGAGCTCTGCCTCGCTGCCCGGCACCAGGCAGGGGCTGGGGATGGTCCTGTCAGGATTGCACTGGGGGCTTAACCAGGCACTGTCTTCCCTCAACAGTTCCCAGACAGGCAGGCGCTGGGGAGCTTGCCCAGGAGGCAGCTGCCTGCGGTGGGGCCGGGGCTCCCGGGGGATGCTCTTCGCAGCCTGACGCTTGCAGCATGGCGCTTACTCTGCTGCGGTGACTGCTGCGTCCCAGTTGCTCCCCTCTCTGCTCCCACAGCCCTCGCCTGCATGCTGCACTACTTGAGTAGGGGCTTCCTGGTGCTCCAGGGACAGCATCCCTTGTCTTGCTGCCTGCCGGCTGCTCAGCCACCGAGCCGTGGGCTGGCACGTCCCTGAAAGGCTCTGCAGCGCTGTCGGGTAGCGGGGGATGCAGAGACCACCAAGGGAGCCGCCTATTTTTCAGCAGAGAGCATCTCCGTTTCCATCAGCAGAGGATTAAGCAGCGAGGAAACGGCACAGAGGTGGCAGGGTTGGGATTTGTCCTGGGGGAGATGCCCGGGGATGGGCTGAGACCCCTGTCCCCGCTCCCCTCTTGGTGGGCACGGGCTCTGGCGCTGGCTGCCCGGCTGAGCGTGGCTGGGAAGGGAGGAGCTTCCCCCCATTAGTGGTTTGGCAGGCTGCAGAGAGGCAGCTTTCTTCCACAGCCACGGCTCCTTTTATTTGGAAAAAGAGGCGAGGGGGGGGGACCAACCTAAAATGAAAATCCCAGATCATTTGAAACCAACTGTCCCCTGCCAGCCTCCATCAGCCAGAGCGGGCAGCTGGTCAGGCAGGGGCGGTGTTGGGGGTTGTAGGTGGGCAGCATCTGCCATGCTGGGTCATGCTTTGTTCCTGAGAGAGAAAAGCAAAACCCAAGTCATCCCATAAGGATTTACTAGTGGGAGAGCGGACAGTGTGGGGGGATCCCCTCTGCATGCCCTGGCTGTGGCTGGTAGAGGGCAGAGAACCTGGCTCGGTGGCTGGGGCGGGCAGCACTCAGCACAGCCCCTCCAGCCAAGCACGTGGGATGGCAGGGCTGATGCCATCCACCCAGCTGGGCAGCTCAGGGGTCTACCGCCAGCTGCAGCGCCCGAGGCCTTTCTCCAGTGAGCGTGTGAGCCATGGCGGCTGGCATGATGCTGAGGATGGGGCATGGCCGATCTGCATCTTGTGGGATGCTCCTGCTGCAGCCAGAGCCGGCAGAAGGGGACATGACCTGCGGTCCCTCTTCCATCCTCCAAGCCAGTGGTGCAGGAGATGGGCCATGTCCCCTGGGAGCCACCCAGCATCACCTGGCCCTGTGCTGTGGCCACTGGGAGAGGAGCCCAGCCAAGCCCTGCATTTGGTCCTTGCTTTTCACTCCATTAACAGAGAGGCCAGACCCAGACCTGGGTTTCCTGGTGGTGACGCCAGAATAACCTCCTTTTGCCAGTGGGAATACTCAGGTAGTGTGGCAGTGGGATTTGAAGGGGATCCAACCCCTGACTGGGAGAAGCCACCGTACCCATGGCCAGTAGGATGCTTCTGGGGCTATGGCATGGCAGGGAAAGTGGTGCCAGCCCCAGCTGAGCCCTGGGGCTTCATCCTAGTGAGCTCCTGCCTGGTGCAAAATGTCCCCGCAAGGTGTTTTTGCTGCTGCTCCTTTCTCCTGTGCTGGCGGGAGCTGTTTCAGGCTGCAGTTGGATAACTTGAGGTTTGCAGTGAAAGGTCTCCCCAGCTCTTCCCCGCCACCTCTCCTCGGCAGCTGTGCGGTGATGGGGGTCTCCGAGCTGTGCGTGACGGCCAGGGCTGCAGGCAGGTGTGAACGCTCCTGTCACTCCTGAGACAGTTCGTTAAGAGGCCGGGGAAGGGCTGGACCCTGATTTTAACCTCCTCCTTCCAAACCTCAGCTCCATCTGCCATTTCCCACTGTATTTCGCTCTTGCTGACGAGCGGCGAGGGATTGCTGTGGATAAGGCACCGCACAGTAATCGCCTCCCTGCCCCACTCCCAGGATGCTGCACCAGTAGATGTGGGCTGGGTAGGTGGGCACGGGTCGAGGGCCAGACATGGGGTGTATTCCATCCCATCCCATCCCATCCCATCCCATCCCAGCCTTCTCGCACTGGCAGTGCTGTGGCCGTGCCGCTGCCAATGGGGCTGCCAGCGCCATTCATCCTCTTTGCTCTTGCCCCAGGGAGGAGCCGCTTCTCTTGCCCCAGGAGGATGGAGGTCCTGCAGCTCCTGCGCCTGCTCCTCACCACCGCCATGCTGGGCCTCTCCCAGACAGTGAACCCCTTTGTAGCCCAGCAGACCCCCCCAGACCCTTGCTACGATGAGAGTGGAGCTCCTCGCCGCTGCATCCCTGAATTCGTCAACGCCGCCTTCGGGAAGGAGGTTCAAGCCTCCAGCACGTGCGGGAAGCCCCCGACGCGGCACTGCAATGCCTCGGACCCCCGCCGAGCCCACCCACCCGCCTACCTGACCGACCTCAACACCGCCTCCAACATGACATGTTGGCGCTCGGAGACCCTCCACCACTCGCCCCAGAACGTCACCCTCACCCTCTCCCTCGGCAAGAAGTTTGAGGTGGTCTACGTCAGCCTCCAGTTCTGCTCGCCCCGGCCCGAGTCCACCGCCATCCTCAAATCCATGGACTACGGCAAGACCTGGGTGCCGTACCAGTACTACTCCTCCCAGTGCCGTAAGATCTATGGCAAACCCAGCAAAGCCACAGTCACCAAGCAGAACGAGCAGGAGGCCCTCTGCACCGATGGCCTCACCGACCTCTACCCCCTCACCGGCGGGCTCATCGCCTTCAGCACTCTCGACGGGCGACCCTCCGCCCAGGACTTTGACAGCAGCCCCGTGCTCCAGGACTGGGTGACGGCCACCGACATCCGCGTGGTCTTCAGCCGCCCACATCTCTTCCGCGACCTAGGTGGCCGGGATGCCGGCGAGGAGGAGGGGGGCACCAGCTCAACCCCTTATTACTATGCGGTGGGGGAACTGCAGGTCGGCGGGCGCTGCAAATGCAATGGGCATGCGGCGCGCTGCGTGAAGGACAAGGAGCAGAAGCTGGTGTGCGACTGCAAGCACAACACGGAGGGTCCCGAGTGCGACCGCTGCAAACCCTTCCACTACGACCGGCCCTGGCAGCGGGCCAGTGCCCGTGAGGCCAACGAGTGTCTGGGTAAGTGATTTTTAAATTTTTTTTAATTATTTTTCTGGCACTGAAACCCCAAAACAGGTCACTGGGGTGGAAGTGATGGGAGCTGAGCTGAAGCAATGGACGGTGCTTGTCCAGAGATGCTGTGGAGCATCCTCCTCACTGGAGGGCTGGGAAGGGCTCAAGCTGCTGCCCTGTCTCAGCTGTGGGTGCCCCCCCAAGAGGTGCGGTGGTTTTGCCATGCGCCAAAGCACCAAAACCCTCCAAAAAATCACCGGTGTCTTCCAGCTGGTCAGCAAACCTTGCTGTGGGATGCCCAGCTGAGTGTCGTTCCCTTAGGCAGCAAACTGGCCATCCCTGGGCTGGGAGGAGGAATCGTGGCCATCCCCTGCAAGATGGGGTTTGGGGCAGCAAAACCTGGCAGAGACTAAGGAAATACTTGAGATACCCCAATTCAACATTTTATCATTTGCATTCAGTCTGGCACGGCGCTTTGTGTGGCCGTTTTAGCTTGTCTGTCCTTGCAAAGGTTTCCATGAGTTAAATGAGTTCCATTGAAACGAAACATTTCCAAAACATCAAACTGGCATTGCTTGGCTGTCCCGCTCATCAGTCTTTGTGGGATTTTGGTGGAGGTTTTTGCCTTTTGTCCTGTTTTGGGATGGGGTTGGGGGACGCCAGAGCCCCACGAAGGTCTGGGAGAGGGAGGAACAGCCTCTTGCTCCTCCTGGACCGGAGCCTCAGTCCCAGGGGGTGGTGGAAGGATGAAGACAAGGGAAAGCTGTACCATTAATCAGCCCCTGAAAGCCTCAGTGGATGTGCCAGAGGTCAGAGGGACTTGTTAGTATTTGTGATTGATGTCTTGTTGAGATCCCGGCTGTCGGCTTAAATATATATATGTTGCAGTGGATTTCTTCTAAGAACGGCTAAAAAGGCAGCAGATTCAAAGCGAGTGCCAGAACCAATGCTTTAAACCACCTGATGCCCTGTGGGAATGTGTCAGTCCTTGCGTTTTCCCACTTGTCTCAGAAAGATGAGTTTTGGAGCAAAGCTTGGGGGCAAAAAAAACCCAAACCACCTCAACTCCATATGCTGCCCACAGCCACTGCCTCCAGCTGCCGCCAGGTCGGGCAGGGGAGGGCTCCAGCTGGTGGGTGAACCCATGGAAACCCCCTGGAACAGAAGGAGGACCCCAACCCGATGGCTGCCGCTCTTGTGGCATCCCACACCGCATCCTCCTCACCACCAAATCCTCCGGTAAAGCAGCGTGATGGCAGTGGAGGTGGCTCTGCCGGCGCAAAAGGGGTTAAACCGGAGGAAGCTCATTTTGGGGGAGCATCTGCAGATCTCCGGTCCCTCGGTCGGTCTTGTCCACCCATTGCAGGGTCAGGGTCCCACTCCGCAGGGCCGTGCTCCTGAGCATTCATGCCCCCAGCTGCATCACCATTTTGGCAGATGGGGCTGAAAAGATAAACGAGGGAGAGCAGAGGAGGGCGGGGGCCCAGTGTGGTCCCTTCAAGCTCCCCCCGACAAGCCCGGCGCACAAAGACCCTTCCCCGAGCTGCGTGTGAAAGTAGTTTTTCCTGTTGATTCGCTCCCCTTCTTTCTCCCTTTCCCCTCTCAGGCTTTGTGCCCTCTCTGAAGGGACCTGAAAGAGCTTCTCCATCACCCGCCTCCGAAGGGCTTAGTGGCTGAAAGCTGGATTAGCTCCCCGAGCCTTCCCCTCTGTGCCTTTCAACAATGACATCTCCCCAGCCAGCACGAACAGACGCAGCAATTAGCACCAATTAAAAGGAGAGGCCGCCCGGGAAGTTCCCCTTCGCTCAGCCCCGGGGGCTGCGGGGTTTCGGACTCTGGTCCTGTGGCCGGGCATCAGTGATGCTGGCTCGTGGTGGTGGATGGTCGCATGGGGCCGGGGAGGGGTGAGGAGGAGGAAGAGGGTGGATGGATGCAGGAGCCTGGCAACCCAGTGCCAGGTGAGGGGCAGGGGGCTGCAGCACCCTAAAAGTGGATCCGGATGGAGCTGTGGGGCTGGTACAGCCTCAGGTCGTGCTGGGATGTCACCTCTTGGCTCTGTGGTCCTCAGCGCCCTGCATGGGGGTTTGTCCCACTCCAGCACACAGGAGTCTCCGCCTGCTCTGGCATGGGGACAAATTAATGTCCTGCACTGTGTCACGGTGCAGAGACATCCATCCATGCAGCTGGGGGCGAGGACAGACTTTTTTTACTTCCCAAAAATTTCTGCCTCTGGCTGCTATGGGGGAATGCAGAGGTGAAACAGCCCAGCGACACCTGAAGTCTGAGCATCGGCATGGGGTGTGTACCCCCAACGGCTGCCACAGGGTGGCCATGGCAGTCACGGGGACATCGCCGTGCTGCGGTGTTATGGGGGTCAGGGTGACTTTGGCAGACAGGCAGGTCTAGGGATGTGGCAGCCAGGATGGTGACAGTGGATTTGCCACACTGCTGGCTTGGCAAGAGGGCACCGTGCCAGCTCCGTGCCACAGGGTGCGTGGCCCCATGCCTAGTGGTTAGAGAGCAGTGGCATCGGTCCATGGCCATGGGGGTCTCTGCCGATACCCCAAAAGGGCTGCAAGTCCCACGAGGAGCTTGCCCTGCCAATATTGGGATGCTCTGTGTACCACCTGGTGTGCCCTGCCCGAAACAGAGGAAAGAGAAGAGCAGGGAAGAGAGTGCCGTGTCCCCATCCATGCATCCTCCCCAGCTTTTAGCCCGGGTCAGGCTCAGTGAAGGATAATCCTGGCAGAGCGGTCGGTGGGAGCGTGATTGCCGAAATCCTGAGCCCCCCTATGTTGATGCATCGTCTCTGTTCTTGCAGACTCGCGCCACCTCCTTCCCACCGCCGCTGCCTGTCCCTGCCTGCACACGCAGAGCTGCTCGGGGCCGCCCGGTCGCCCCCTCGGCAGGCTGTCCCCGAAACACTCGGCCTGGGGAAAAGGGGGGAAGCGGATTAGCACAAGGCAGCCACTGGAAGTAATTGATGCACTCGCTGGTAATGCGGGAGCTCTTGTTCCCTTTGTGGCCGCCGCGGCGGGAGCGCTCCCCGGAGCACCGGGATAATGCACGGGGCTTGCTTTGATCTGGGGGACTCGGCAGGGAAGGGGCTGTGCTCTCCTGGGAAGCCCTTGCTGGCTGCTGCTCCCTCTGCTTCGGGCTGGAGAGCTGTGGTGATGGATTTGGGATGCCAGTGCCTAAAATCACCGATCCCCAGAGCCGTGATGGGATTTAGAGGATCCCATGTGCTTCCCCCGTGTCCCTTCCTCTATGTGTTGGCTTTCACTTTCTATCTCAGTGCTTCCTGTGCAAAAATTCTCTCCGAAATCCCCCACATTGGGGTGGGACGGGACGGGACGGGACGGGGACGGATGGACCTGGGCTGGGCTGTTTTATCCCAGGGAGCAGGATCCGTGCTGACGGCAGTCTGTTGGCAGTGGCACCCGCAGCCCCTTCCCCTGCCGCCTCCCCGCCG
>NW_009648642.1:511612-513761 GCF_000708025.1 Charadrius vociferus
TGCAGCACCCCAATGGGTGTGGGATGCGGGGGGAGGCAGCCACCGCCGTGGAGAGGGGATTAACTCGTCTGAGTCGTGCTGCTCCCGGGGTGGGGCTGGAGTGGCTCAGCCTTGTCCCTCACACCCCTGTTCTCAGCTCGCAGCCGCTCGGGGACGGCTCTCCACTTCTACTTCTCTTCCTGCGTCTCCATGGCAGAGGTGTGAGCCCTGACCCCTCTCTCCGAACACCCTCCCCACGACGGAGGGGCAGTGCAGATAGGAGGGAAGGGGCTTTTCTGGTCTCTGCTCCCCTCCCCGGGGCGGAGGTGCAGCCCCATCCTGCCCCGCCGTCCTGGCCGGGCTCTCCTCCAGCCAAAGCAGGGGCGTAACTCAAATCTGCTGTGGGTTGGCAGCACCGGCTGGTCTAGGGTTTCGCTGAGCCGGCTGCCTTCGCTAATTATTCCCAGGGAACTTGTAGGGGCGGCGAAGCCCCCCTCCTGCCCTACAGGCTCTGTCGCCTGCCATGCATGTGCCCCGGTGCGCAGCGCTGCCCATCCCCTGCCGGGATCCCGACCCCAAACGCCCCGGTGCCACCGGCCCCGGCTCCCCCATCCGCAGCAGCCCGGAGGAGAAGAGGTTGTGGGGTGGCCAGGGTTTGGGCAAGGGTTCAAACGCCATCAAAAGGGGGACAGAAGGCTGCTCCATTGCAAGGTGTCGACGTTTAATTAGTCTATTATTACAAATTATTAGATCTTGTGATTGTTTAATTGATCATATGATTGTTTAATTGGACATACTGTACAAGGGCGGAAGCGAGCTACCACGTAATTAGCCCCAAACTGTGCAATTAAATTCTTATTAATACCCCAAACAGCAGGGAACATTCAAGCCTTTAATTAGTGATTAACGGGAGACAGACAGAGCTTGCAACCGAGTCGGCGCTGAGGAACAGTGCGAGTATTTAGCCGGGTAAGAGGGGGGACCCGTCCGCCCCGATTAGTGCCGGGTGGCTGCGCCAGGGGGGTGAGGGGACGGTCACGCGTGCTGGTGTGACCCTGTCCCCGAGCAGGGGACAGCCACCCATCCCAGTGTGGCACAAGCCCAGCCTGGTCTCCCGTGTTGGCTGGCCAGGATCGTGCCAAAATCCTGCCTCGGCTCCCACTAAGGCGGCAGCAGTTTGCTGACACCCAGCCCAGGCTGGGAGCAAGAACCCGCAGCCGGCAGCATCGCTGCTGGCAGGCAGAGGGGATGATGAGCAAGAGGAGGTTTCTCCCCAGAAAACCACCTCCTGGGAGGATTTGAGGCAGGTTCCCAGGAAAAGGTGGCCCCAGGGCTGATGGGGACGTGCCAGCCAGGAGGTGATGCCATGAAAAGGCTCCAGCCAGTTACTCTCTCACCAATTAAATTGGAGGCAGAGAGGGACCCGCACGGAGGGCGGTGAATCATTTACCTGACCTTTCTCCTCTGCTGCCCATCGCCTCCCCTCTGGGCTGCCATCCCCACTCCTTCCCCAGAGGATGCCGGCGGCTCATGGGGGCGGCCCCGAGCATTCCCAACGGGATGGCAAAGCTGCCTTTTTGGGTGACCCCACTGGCCTTTCAGTGATGCAAGGGAGCACCCTCCAAAAAATGCTTCTTTGCAAGCATTTACGTGCAGCTGCCCCTGTTCAGTGGCGCAAACCACAGCTCGTCCCTGTCCCGTTATCTGGTGAGTGTGAGAGCACTCAGTCGGGGTACTTCACCACATCTCTCCCAGCCCCAGCAAATCCTGGCCAAGCGTCAGCATCCCCGGCACAGCAGCACTCCCGGCTGCCCGGGACCACAGGCAGTATTTGCTGCTCTCCCCCCAGGCTCTGCATCCCATTGCCTAGTGCCGTGGCAGAATTTGCCTCAAAAGTCCCTATTTTTCACTGGCACCGGGGGAAAAAATGAGCTCAAAAGGCACAAGCCCCCGAAGGCACCTACCGCCACGCCAGACTGTTATTTTGATGCCTGCCATGTGATTTTTACACTAATCTCATAACTCGGGGGAGCTCCAGGGGGAGTTGAGGTTTGTGCGCGTGGTGCCGGCAGCACCGAGGCCGGCACCAACCTTTCACTCAACTCCTTTAAGCCTCCGAAAAGGCGCTTTTTTTTTTTTTTTCTTTTCTTAGGGCTGGGCTTTTCTCCAG
>NW_009648642.1:514186-516080 GCF_000708025.1 Charadrius vociferus
GTGCGAGCACCCGCAGCCGGCAGCATCGCTGCTGGCAGGCAGAGGGGATGATGAGCAAGAGGAGGTTTCTCCCCAGAAAACCACCTCCTGGGAGGATTTGAGGCAGGTTCCCAGGAAAAGGTGGCCCCAGGGCTGATGGGGACGTGCCAGCCAGGAGGTGATGCCATGAAAAGGCTCCAGCCAGTTACTCTCTCACCAATTAAATTGGAGGCAGAGAGGGACCCGCACGGAGGGCGGTGAATCATTTACCTGACCTTTCTCCTCTGCTGCCCATCGCCTCCCCTCTGGGCTGCCATCCCCACTCCTTCCCCAGAGGATGCCGGCGGCTCATGGGGGCGGCCCCGAGCATTCCCAACGGGATGGCAAAGCTGCCTTTTTGGGTGACCCCACTGGCCTTTCAGTGATGCAAGGGAGCACCCTCCAAAAAATGCTTCTTTGCAAGCATTTACGTGCAGCTGCCCCTGTTCAGTGGCGCAAACCACAGCTCGTCCCTGTCCCGTTATCTGGTGAGTGTGAGAGCACTCAGTCGGGGTACTTCACCACATCTCTCCCAGCCCCAGCAAATCCTGGCCAAGCGTCAGCATCCCCGGCACAGCAGCACTCCCGGCTGCCCGGGACCACAGGCAGTATTTGCTGCTCTCCCCCCAGGCTCTGCATCCCATTGCCTAGTGCCGTGGCAGAATTTGCCTCAAAAGTCCCTATTTTTCACTGGCACCGGGGGAAAAAATGAGCTCAAAAGGCACAAGCCCCCGAAGGCACCTACCGCCACGCCAGACTGTTATTTTGATGCCTGCCATGTGATTTTTACACTAATCTCATAACTCGGGGGAGCTCCAGGGGGAGTTGAGGTTTGTGCGCGTGGTGCCGGCAGCACCGAGGCCGGCACCAACCTTTCACTCAACTCCTTTAAGCCTCCGAAAAGGCGCTTTTTTTTTTTTTTTCTTTTCTTAGGGCTGGGGTTTGCTCCAGCTTTCTTCCCCCAGCCTCGACGAGGCCAGAGCAGCGAGGTGGGCGAGGGAGCGTTTGATCTGCACGGGCTGAAGCTCCCACCGGCGCTGCCGGCCGGGGAGGGGGGAGGCAACTTCACACGAGCGCCCAAGCCAGACCTCAGCAGTTAAATCTGGGCTGACACGTTAATGAATTTCACAGTACGCCTGGAAAAACTCTCACCCAACCTCAATTTACCGGCGTGGGGAGGGGGCCGGGGCTGGGGGAGGAGGGCGCCGCATTTTGCCGAAGGAAATCTTGTTCCCATTATCTTTTTGCGAGAGCGTTAAGCAGGAACGGGCATGGCTTTGCCTTTTTATCTCGCACACGTGGAATGGGGGAGGTAGGGGGGGGTCTACGCAGTTCCTGTGGCTGATGAAAAAGCAGCGTGCGTGTGCGTTGGCGGCAGCGCACGCGTGTGCTCACGCCTGTGTGTGCACACTCATGCATGAGTGTGTATGCACACATGTGAGCATGCATGTGTACGTGCGTGCTTGCACATGAGCGTACACGTTTGTGCCCATGTGTGAGCACATTTGTGTGCGTGTGCATGTAACAGCACGTGGGTGTGCACATCTGTGCGTGCATGTGCTTGTGTGCACGTATGTGTGCAGATGTAACGATATGTGGATATTTAGGTGCATGTTTGTGTGTACACATGTTCACGTGTCCGTGTTTGTGAGCGCAGGAGCTCATGTATGTGCACAAATGTGTGCATGTGCACACGTGGGTTGCTATGTGGGCTTCTTTGTGTGAGTGCACATGCACACAAGGTAGAGCCTTAAACATAAGGAATACGGGGGCTCCATTGGGGCCGCTGAGGTCGACAGCCTGTGAGGCAGCAGGGCAGTGCCATCACAGCCCCTGGCGTGAGGCGGGGGCTCCCGCTGGAATAACAGCCGGGGGT
>NW_009648642.1:516152-516539 GCF_000708025.1 Charadrius vociferus
CACCTCTCTATCCCACACCCCTCTGCCTTCAGCCCAGCGGTGCCCCGTCCTTACACGTGCCCTTTCTCCTCTGCCCTGACCTCCCGGCACCAGCCCCGCGGGCAGTAGATGCTGCACATCTGGACAGCACGCTGGGGCCAGCTGTGCCGTGCTGTGCCCTGCCCATCCTGCTCCCCCGGCGCAGGCAGCCCCGGCCCCCAGCAGCAGCGGGGGGCAGAGGGGCAACTCCAGCCCACCCAGGGGGGGTGTCCCAGGTTTCGCCCCCAGCACTCACCCTCTCCCCTTCCCTTGCAGCCTGCAACTGCAACCTCCACGCCCGGCGCTGCCGCTTCAACATGGAGCTGTACAAGCTCTCGGGCAGGAAGCGCTGCGCTGTTCGCCTCCAAC
>NW_009648642.1:516638-526395 GCF_000708025.1 Charadrius vociferus
GGGGGGGGTGTCTCCATGCAGGCAGCATGGATGATATAGTCCCTCTTGGTCTCCTTGGTCTTCCCTCCCATCCTTGGGACATCCCTCTGCTCTGCTCAGTGCCTGGCTCCTGCAGGTCACCTCCAGCCTCCCTCCCTCTGTTCACCTCTGCCACCCCGAAGGCACGAGGCAGGGACATCACTTGGAACCCCACGTCTCCCCGGGGGATGGGGAGGACAGCAGGCAGGGAGTGAGCAGGCTCCCGGGACCCCCATCCATCTCAGGAGGGTCCTGGTGTGGCCACAGTTATGGTCTCCACAGACAGTGTTTGGAGAGATGCTGGGCAGGTGCTGGAGAAGGCGCATGAATAAATGTGCTGGAAACCCGTTTCTGACACTGACGTTGTCTGGGCCATAGACATGCTTGGAAGCGTTCAAGGTGCTTCACAAAATGGCCCATGGTGGCTTCCCTGCCTTGGAGGGCTGGGGATGCCGATGGAGGGTTCCATCTCCCTGCTGGGCTGCTGGGCTGGACCCCACAGCTTGCGTTTCAACTACGGGGTGGCACTTGGGACCTGTTTTGGGGGGGATGCTGAGCACCATGGCTCACAGTGCCAGCAAGCAGGGTGGCTTGTCCCAGAGCTGGCCAGGAGCCGCGCTGACTCCAAGCCATAAAGCTGCAGCTTGACTTCCCAAGGTCCCCAAGCCTGTGCCAAACATTGTGGGACCTGCACCTCTCCTCTCCCTCCTCTCGCTCCTGGCCAAGCTCATCTGGTTTCTCTTATCTCTCCCTTCTCAGCCCCCTGTGTGGAGCCTTTTTCCTTTGTGAAGCCTCAAAACAATAGTTGCACCAAAACAGCTGAGATAACAAAACACCTTGCACGTCCACAAGGGCTGGTGGGATCCAGGCTGAAATGCTGGAGAAGGCAGGAGGTTGGCCATGGCTGCTTCGAGGCCGGGAATTCATCCCTGATCCCCCTTTTTTCCAGCTTAGGTTGCAAGTACCTCCCAGAAGGGAGCACGGCGTCCCCTCCAGTGCATAGCACAGCCGTGTGGCCACCAGGCACTTTTGCTGCTGTGAGGACATGACACTAGTGTGTTTATGTAGGGCCTACAGGAACTGCTGAAGCTGGTTTTGGACCATTAACGTTGTGGCCACAGACCTGAACTGAAGGATTTGGCTTTTGGGGTTCCCCTCTCGGGTGCGTTAGTGTTGTTTTTGGAGTCTCCCACTCTGGAGACAAAAATCCACCTGGACGCTGTCCTGTGCAAGCTGTTGTAGGTGACCCTGCTCTGGCGGGGGGGTTGGACTAGATAATCTCCAGAGGTCCCTTCCAACCCTGACCATTCTATGATTCTGTGATTCTGTATGGCTCATTTGGGTCACCCATGCCGTGTGAGCCGCCCCGTCCTTGTTCCCACGGGAGTGGTGGAGAGGACGGAGCAAAGGGAGAAAATTCCCACGTTTGACCGATGCCGTGGCGGCAGCGGGAGCATGACTGAGTGGGCGCTGGCAGGGGCAGCCCTGCCCGCAGCCAGCTCATTAGCAAATGGCGAACTAATAATTTTTAATAACACGAGCAGCTGACTTGGCCGGTCCCACCTCGGCAGCCCGTGTGCCCAGGGGACCACGTGCTGCTTCCCAGTCCCATGGCCTTGGCCAAGCCATGTCACGGCTATGGCTATGGGCATGACAGCAAGGATTTCCTTTTGATGGGGCTCGTGCCAGGTGCCAGCATCCTTGAGGTGACACTGGGAGGCACTGGGAGAGAGGAAAAGGAGGAGGCAGGACAAGGCATGCATCCCCAAGGTCGATAGCACATCATCATGGGTCGTGTCCCACTCCTGTGAGGGGTCCTGGCTCTGACTGAGGCCCGGGACAGATGGCAGCAGCCCCCCGGCTCCTGCTGCAGCACCACTGGACTGGGGCAGCTGCAGCAAAATTCCCTTTTCCATGAGGATTTTCCCTGAGCGCTGGGGGCTCACAGGCAGCCCCGGCTCACCCCAACTGGCATCGGGGCTCGTGGGGTGCTGGGGTGGCTGTGCTGCCTCCACCTCACCTCACATCCTCGGCGAACAGCGCCCAACCTCCCCACCCATCCCTGAGCGAGGGCATTCTGCTCCCCTTTCGTCCCCCAGCTCCTTCTGCTTTTGCTACCGAAATTATACGATAAAATCCCAAGCAAAGCGGACGCTTTACAGGCGTTCGGCTCCCTGTGGGACATGGGGTCCCCAGTCCTGCCTCTGTGCTGGGCATTGAGGTCTCTGCTCCAGCCAGGGAAGAGAGCAATTACCAAACAAATAATAGGAAATAAAACACGCAGGATTTGGCTGGGTGCTGCACGCTGGGAGGAGGGTAACGGAATGCAGCCCGGCTCTCGATGTGTGGGTGCGGGTTTCACAGCATCACAGAATGGTCAGGGTTGGAAAGGACCTTCAGAGATCGTCTAGTCCAACCTCCTGCCAGAGCAGGGTCACCTACAGCAGGTTGGGCAGGAACGCATGAAGGCAGGTTTAGAATGTCTCCAGGGTGGGAGACTCCACAGCCTCTCTGGGCAGCCTGTGCCAGTGCTCTGCCACCCTCACAGGAGAGAAGTTCCTCCTCATGTTAAGATGGAATTTCCTGTGTTCCAGTTTGTGCCCGTTGCCCCTTGTCCTATCACTGGGCACCACTGGAAGGAGTCTGACCCCATCCTCTTGCCATCCACCTTTAGATATTGATAAGCATTCATGAGATCCCCTCTCAGTCTTCTCTTCTCCAGCTGAACAGCCCCAGGGCTCTCAGCCTCTCCTCAGCAGAGAGATGCTCCAGTCTCTTGATCATCTTTGTAGCCTCCGTTAGACTCTGTCCAGCAGTTCCTTGTCTTTTGTGAACTGGGGAGCCCAGAACTGGGCACAGTTTGTGGGACTGGGGACACTGCGGGTGCAGCGTTTCCTACCCGGGCTGTGGTTCAGCTCCCTCCGTTTTCAGGGCTGGGGATGGAGGAAGCAGAGGGGCCCTGGCTGCCTCCCTCTGCCGGTGCCTGCCTAATGCAGGCAGCAGCCTGCCGTCTGTCAGGGCAGTGCTGCTCCACCATACTCCCAGGGTGGTAATCGTGGAGCATTAAGGTGATGGAAAGCGTCTCGGGTTCAAGGTGGCTCCTCTGGAGAGGACGGGGTGGCAGAGCATCCTGGGGTGCTCAGGAGCTGGTGGGACACAGAAAAGTCGGGCAGACATGGTGCTGAGGGACGTGCTTTAGTGGTGTGTTTGGCAGTGTCAGGTTGATGGTTAGACTCAATGATCTGAAAGGTCCCTTCCAGCCCAGACGGTTCTATGATGGGACGAGGGTTGATGCAGCTGTGCAGGAGAAACACCAGCGAGCGATGCCCGGGCGGCGGAGGAGGAGGGTGCTGCAGCAGGTCCCCCCCCAGCAGACAAACCTCCCTCCCTTCCCGTCCCTGTGCCAAGCCACGGGCAGGTCTCGGCCAGCCCAGCACGTGGGGTGCCGCTTGCGCAGGGCTGGCAGGGTTTGCCCATGGTTTGGAAATGCCGCACAGGTTCAGCCCAGCCAGATGAACATGTGCACGAGGGCCATCCCCCGCTACGGTGCATATGCTGAGGAGGATCTGGCAGTAAAGGTGGTACCCCGGGTCTCGGGAGCCAGTTCCTGGCTCTGCCTCAGCGAACCGAGTTAATAATAAAAAGCCTGATGCTTCTGCTTCTTTGGCTGCCCCTCCTTCAAGAAAGCAGAGGGCTTTCCACCCCTTTCTCATACTCAGCCAGTGGTGGATCCATTTGGATCAGGAGCAGGACCTCCTTGGAGCAGGACCACCCGTCTGCCCACTGCCATCGATGGGAGCTGGTGCTGCCTCAGAGATGTATAAATACACGGAGATGTGAAAAGACAGTTTGGGCTTGGCTTTGGAAAGGAACGGAAAAGCAAGGCTCGTGACAGCAGATTTTAAAAGCAGGCGTGGAGCAAACTGCTGTGGACTGACATCTGCAGCTTTGAACAAAGGTCTTTGCGCCCACCGCGGTGCTGGTCCAGGGCAGAAGCTGAGCACCCCGGCAAAGGCAGATTTTGCAGGCGCTGGGAATGAAGCTCAGTTCATATTCAGGAGGCAAAACACTAGCCCAGAGGCCAGGAACTATTCCATTTTATTTAAAAAAATCCCCAAGCATGTTACTAAATAACTACGCAACCATGAGTTTGTCTCTGCTGGGATACGATGTCTTTGAAATGGGCACAAAAACAGCGACTGCAGAGTGCACAAGCCCACATCTCCTGCCGGCAACTGAGTGGAGCCCTCGGCCACCGGCTGGCGAGCTCTTCCCTCCAGTCGCCGTCCCGCCAGCAGCTGGCATCAATGCTGGACACTGTGAGACGGAAAAGCTGGGAGGATGGAAAAGGCAGAACAACCTACAGGATTAATTCAATGGTGGTAATTGAAAAGTCAAATAAAGAATGGCTGTGCATTAATCCCCCTAATTTAAACAAAGCTGTAAACCGTGGGCTTTCTCCAATGAAAACTGGTGAAGCAGTAGCAGCTAAGCCTTAAGACGCAAAAATACCCTCAATATGAGGTGCAAGACATGCTTTCTGGCAAGCACAGCTCGATGAGTTAAGCTCCAAGCTAGTGACTTAATCCACCATTCAAGCGCTGTGGGCCAGATCCTGGCGAGCAGCAGAGCTGCGAGCAGCGGGGCTCGGTGTGTGGGCAACGGGCAGGGAGCTGCGCTGTGTGCCCCGCGCCTGCATCCCCCGGTGACAGGAGGCCAGCCTCCCTCGCTGGGTCACGGCAGGACAAGGAGGGATGGAGATGTTACAGCTAGAGTGGTGGGATGAGGCCATGCGGGGATGTGGGACCAGTCTGGGTAAGCACTGAGTGCTGCCTGGGATGCTCTTCCCATCGGAGCGGGAAGAAGCAATGGGTTTTCGTGGGACTGCAGGAAGTCCCACCACGGCGGGGTGAGGGACCAGAGGGTGGTCTGGCAGAGACCAAGCTCGTCTCCCAAAGACACCTCTCTGTTGTGGGCTTAAGATGAGCAAAACTGCTTTAATTGCTGATCAAGGTAAAACATCAGGAGTCACTGAAAGCCTTCTTCCACTGCGTGAAGAGGGATCCGCTTAGATGAATTGGATCCTGATTGCGCTGAGATTTATGTCCGTCCTTAGACTTTACACCAGGAATACACTGCTGGGGCCCAAGAGATTATCCACAACGTGTGAAGCTAAGCGCTTGTATAAATCTTTGCTGGAAGCGTGCCTTCGGCCATAAATTTTTTAGGGCACGGACTGTCTGTCGCTGTGCGTGCAGAGCAGGAGCGATGGCTGGAGGGACCTCTGAGCTCTCCCCACACAGTTACGTCTCTTGGATGAGTGGGCGTTTGGCAGGGCTTGTGCTCAGCCGCTCTGGGGTGGGGTGGACTTTGCTGGCTGGAGAGGGGCGCTGTGGCCCGGGGAGCACTCCGATCACCAGTGGTGGGGTGAGAGCGCCTTGTTCAGGGCAGCACTGGAGTGATGCTGGTGGCACCTGGCTGCTCTTTCCAGCACAAGTGGTGATGAGGATGGGTGATGCTTCGTGCCCAGCCGCACTAACAGAAACCCAAGCCTTTGCTAGCAGAAAAGAGACAAAGCAGTGGATGGTTTCCAAGAGGTGTACCTGCCAGCTCGTCAAAGGCACCTGCTTCCTCCAAGTGCTGCAGGATCCAGCCAAGTCCATGCAGAAGAGCCCTGTGGAGTAGGCATCAGGAGACCTTCCAGATGCATCTGACGCATCTGAAATGTCCCAGAGAACGGTGGTTCAAAAGAGGGTGGTTAGCCTGATGTTCTCCTCCAGGGGAAGCAGCAGTGCTGTTCCAGTGGGTCATCCAGGGCTGGCCAAACTGGCCAAGCACTGGAGCATCACTGCCGGCTTTGCTCCTAGCAGTCCAGGGCTGGACCATGCCTTGATCTCACGACCTTTGGGGGTCCTCAGTGACCTGACAGCGGGTGTTTGCAGGAGAGCCGGGAAAGCCTGGCTCGCTGGGGAGAGCCAGCCGCCCTGGCAAGAGACAAGCCTGTTGTGGCTGAAGAAAGGCCCTGTGTTTCCGATGGCCCCACGTCATGCCAAGACTCCCTTGCTCACTGCCATTTGTTATCACAGCTGAGCCCCCAAAATATCCTTGTCAGAAAGACGTCCGCTTCCAGTCCCAGCCAAGATCTGATAAGGATGAAGCATCTGGTCCCCATTAGAGGCCGCTTGCTCTGGTTTCTGGCCGTGCGGGAGGGGGCCCGAGGAGCAGCACTGTGGTGCTCCCACCAGTCCCATCTGGTGAAAATTAGGGAAACGATAACATCAGGGGGCTGTGGGGGCAGGCAGGGGGGGGATGTTTTTGTTTTGCTTTGGAATCACGTTCAACTCTTACACTGATGGAGGCCGAGATAACCTCCTCTAGCTCATAGCCAGTCCAGCCCTGGGCAGGCCGATGGGAAGAACCTCTCCTGAGTGAGCATCTCCTTCCCTCACAGGCAACCCCTGGTGGGTCTGTCATCCAGTGTTGTGTGATGGAGAGTCACTTTGGGTTAGTCCTGAGATTGGAGACCCAACTTTCACCCACCTCAGGTGTGGCTTTTTCCCTGGGAAGGCTGTGGTGGAAAACCATGAGGACATCCTTTGGCTGGGGTCTCCAGGATTCAGGATGGGCGTTGAGGCTTATGAGCTTGGGAAGCATCAAGAAAATCCTCTTCAGACCATCCTAAAACCAAAACAAGTTTGTGTAAAAGCTCGGTGTTGGTTCAGCTCTGTGGGCTGGAAAGCACAGAGGTGGGGGAGCAAGGGGAGAAAATGTGTTTTACTGCTGTGACAGGAGCATTACCCCAGGGTTGAGGTGGGGGAAGAGCAGACCTGGCCTGCTCTCTCCTCTTTCTGTCCCTCAGTCCCAGCCTGGCCATGAACAAGGGTTTGCATGGCCCCATGTGAGCTCCGCTCCCTTTGCTTGCACAGGACAAGGCTGGCAGCAGGCATGGGGCTGCCTGTGGAAATCCCTCCTCCTGCCTGCACGCATCCCGGGCTGTCCCCGGAGCTGCTGCCTGCAAAGCGGGCAGGAAGAAGCTGTTCTACTGGTGTCCAGACTTTAAATGCCAGCTGGCAGCTGCAGGTGCCTGTGTGAGCTGTAGGGTCTCCAGGGGCTCATCTCCGTCGGCAGAGGCCATACCTTGGCCAAGTTCTTCATCTGCTGGCGCTCCTGCCATGCTGCTCGCAGCACATGTGAGGCCACAGTCTGGACCTATGGGTCTGGGCTGTGCCGGCCCCAGCGGCTGCTCTCCACCACTGTGCTGGAAGGACCCACGTCCCCCTCATCTCTCCAGGGGCGGCACGTTGGGTCCGGTTTGGGATTTGTATTGTGCATCACCTCTCATGGAATCTTTTCTCTCTCTCCCACCCAGCCTGCGACTGCCACCCCGTTGGCGCGGCCGGCAAGACTTGCAACCAGACGACGGGGCAGTGCCCATGCAAGGACGGCGTCACCGGCCTCACCTGCAACCGCTGTGCCAAGGGCTACCAGCAGAGCCGCTCACCGGTGGCCCCCTGCATCAGTGAGTGTGGCTGTGCCTTGCCCTGCACCTGGGGACCCTCACCGGCACCAGGAGATGCTCTCCTTGGGCTGGTTTGCGGTGGGTGGGAGGCTGAGCCAGGGGGCTGCCCGTCCACATGGCTGTGCTGGTTAAGGCAGGATGGTTGGGTCACCTTCTGGGGTCACCCATACTTTGTTCCCCCAGCCCGGGAGGCTCTGAAAGACCCCTTGGGTTAGTGCTTCCAACCAGCTGAAACAGCTCTGCTGGGACATGTCTTCAGCTGCAGCAAGGTGCCTTCCTCACCCAGGTGAGCCCTGAGTGTGGTCAGGTCTGGGGCAAGGCCAGATCCCATGGTCAGCTTAAAAACGTGTTTATTGCTGCAGTGGGTCTGAATTTGACCCAAGGAGCAGAGGAACAATTTCCCACCCTGCAGCGTCCACTGGCACTGCTGGAGTGGTGGCCGTGGGGGTGAGCTGGCAGGGCTGGCTCCTCCCCTCTGTTCTTCCCTAGATTTGGGGTTAGGAGAGAATTTCCCCCAGGTTTTGTTGCCAGGTGTCCTGAGAAAATGTTGTCTTTGCCCACGCTTACCCCTGTGCTGTGCAGCCTGGAGCACGCTAAGGTCAGACGAGCATCCATCTGATGCCCAAACAGTTTGGATGAGCTGAGCATCCAGGGACCATCTGTCCTTTGCAGCAGTGACTTAGGGGTCCTGGGGGTTGCAGGCTCTCAGCATGTCCCAGTTTACTGAGCTCAGTTTGGGCATCTCTGGGTCTATTTAATGGCCTGTGATACTCAGGTCAGACTCACCCCATCATCTTTCTTCGCAAACTGCTGGTGATGACCCACAACCCCCTCTGCACCCCGCTTGCAGAGGGCTTTTGTCTGGGTGTCACCCCCAGAGCTGGGGACCCCTTTCCTTAAGACATCTCTCCCTTTCTCTTCCAGAGATCCCTGCCATCAACCCCACCTCCCTGGTCACCAGCACGGAGGCACCTGCAGGTAAGTGCTCCACGTCCCAGGCCAAGCCCACAGCCCCAGCCCTGGCCAGAGATGTCCCATCCCACTGCCCCTCTCCCCAGTGCAGCCGGGAAAAGGGCTGAGCCCCACCAAACCCTTTGGCAACAAGATTAATGGCGAACAATTTTGGCAAAAAAAAAAAAAAAAAAAGAAGACTGAGATTTGAAATCCTATGTATTTCTGGAAAGGGACCGACAAAGCTTGACAGGGCTGCCTCAGGGAGAGGGTTTCTCCATCCCCTCCGAGGAGAAAAGCAGGGATGCAGCCTGGCCAGACCTCGCCACCCCTTGGCAGGTTGTGGCAGGGGTTATGGTGTACAGCACCTATGGCTCAGTGGGTGCTTGGGGGCTGGCTTTTTTTAATCTCCTTTTATCAGTGCCAGGGAGGGAGGTTTCTCCTCGGTGCCTTTTACCTTGCCCTGGCTCTCTGAGCAGTGCCGGGGCGGTGGGGTCCAGCAGGCTGCAGGCAGGCTCAGGAGCCCCTGTGCCAGCGTGTGGGCTGCCAGGTCTCCCCTGGGACATGGGTGACATGGGGCTCACCCCATCCAGGTCTGGAGGAGTGAAATGTCTGGGTCTGAGCTGCTTGTTCCACCTCTGCAATCTGATGGTACCACGGGATGGTCAATGTCACTGCTGCTGTCACCCAGCAGGAGCATCTCTGGTGGTGGACTGCAGGCTTTGCTGGGGCGAGGGAGGCATTTCTGTCGCTGTCCTTAGAGGTCCTCCAGGGCCACCCTGGCTTCCCCAGGCTGAAGCAGCAATGCTCATGTCTCCACGCATGCTGCAGGTTTGCTCGTGCTCTTGCAGAGGCTCAGCTGGGGCTGCACACGTGGTGGGTGCATGGATGCTGCCTGCACTGGTGGGTTAGGGTCCCTCTTCCAGCCCAGCCACAGCTGCCAGGGCCCCACTGAGGGTGCCCTCAGCTCTCACCCTGACACGGCACATGCCGATAGCACCAGACAGCGGTACACCAGCCTCTGGACCCTATTCCCAGCCCTCCGCGGTGCTGCAGGATGTGGTCCAGCAGATGGCATGGCAAACAGGTAAAGCAGATGCTTTGTATCCTGTCCTCGACCACTCCTCTTCTATCAGCCACCTCCTGCCATCTCATCTGTCTTCCCAGCACTTCTGTGCCTTGTGTGGGGGTCACAGCGGTGGGAGCGGATGGGCTGTGCTGATGCTGGGCCAGCTCTTCAGAGGCACACATGGCCGTGCATTGGCGGGG
>NW_009648642.1:526514-547943 GCF_000708025.1 Charadrius vociferus
AGGGAAAGAAGCAGCCTTTTTCCTCCTCGGGCCACCCTTCACCCTGCGTCCCCAAGACCTTGGTCTTCTCCCGCATGGCAGCATAGGGGAATAGACATCCTGTACTGTCCTCCACTCCATCCCATGGCACGTGGTCCTGGGAAGAGAGCAGGGGCACCACCAGTTCCCCATGCCCATATTTAATGAGGAGCTTCCCCATGCCCTGTTCAGGGTATGTCTGTCCCATGGGGAGCCTGCAGGCTTCTTGAAGACCCGATGCCCTGTGTGCATCCTTCTCCCCAGCTCTCCTTCCCACAGCCACCCCCACCCTGGGGGTGGAAAATGCCAACATCCCCTTCCCAGGCTGGTGAGTGCCTGTGATGTGCTCCTCAGCCTTTTGGGAACATCTTCCAGCATGGCTCCTGCAGCTGCATGCATACACTCGGTGGCTGTAGGAGGGGGACGGGAACCAGGGGTGTCGAAGATATGGAGCTATGGAAGGAGTAAAGCGTGCAGATGGGGATGGAGGGGCGAGACGTGTGGGAGGATGCTGGTAGCTCGGCTCCTCGTGGAGTGGTGCTGGCCTCCAAATGCATTCATATCACACATATTGGTGCAGAGGGGAATGCTGCACAGCCTGGTGCCTACCCACTGCCCATAGGCACGTTTCAACTCCCCCATCCCTGCTCCACAGAGGCTCCGGGAAACGGGAGCTGTTATGAGGACATGAGTCGAGCAGCCCTGCGTGGATCTGGCAGAGGTTTTGCTCCGCACTGTGGCAGCGGAGGAGAGCCGGTCCTCGGTGGAGTGCCCATCTTGCTCGGTGGGATGACCATAAGAGCTGAGCTGTCTGTGACAGTAACGCTGCTGGGGAGGCAGCACGGGACAGGGCAGACCACCACCACCTCTGCCCCTGCCTGCCCTGCCTGCCCTGCCTGCGGCGAGGGAGCAAGTTGGGAACAACACACTTTGTGAAAAGGGAAAAGAAGGGGAGGGGAAAGGGGGATTTGGACGGGTTTATTGCAAACAGAGAGTGACACATGGAGCAGAGTTAATCAAGGTGACTCCCCTCCAGTGCTGTATAAATAGGAACAGTCTTCGAGTGATGTCTGATATTTTCAGCTGCGTACAAATAAATGGCACTCGCTGGAGAGCCGGGTGTTTGCTTTGTTTTAGCAGAGCAGGTCTGCCTTCAACTGCTCCTAGTTTTATCTGTGGGTTTGTTGTTTTAAGATTTCTGGCTTCTAGCTCGAATATCTTTAATGCAAAGTAGTTTGCCTCTGCCCAGAGTCTGCGCCGGGGGACCTGGCTGGGGTCCTGCTGCCCCCTTTGCTGGGGGTGGATCAGAGATGGGGCAGGTGATCCTGCCCTGCCGGACTCTGCCTCCAGCCTGCTCGTGCTGCAGGCAGGGCTGGCCACAGCGGGGCACCCTGCCTGCTGCCTGCTGCCTGCACCCTGCCTGCTGCCTGCACCCCTCTCCACTGCCTGCACCCTGCTCCACTGCCTGCCCCCTGCCTGCTGCCTCCATTCTGCCTGCTGCCTGCACCTTGCCTGCTGCCTGCACCCTACCTGCTGCCTGCACTGTGCCCACTGCCTGCACCGTGCCTGCTGCCTGCACCCCGCTCTGCTGCCTGCACCCTGCTCCCCTGGGAACCTCCAGGCTCTTCCCCAGGCAGGGCGCTCCCCGAGGGGGCTTTCAGCCCCCCAGTGCCCCACAGTCCTCCCACCCCACACAGCCTCCGATGCCCCTCTCCCCCCATTTCCCCACCTCCTTCCCTGCCTCTGGCAGCAGGTGCCGGGCTGCGTGAACAGGGGGACATTGTTCGGGGCGCTGTGCTCAGGTGCTGGGCTTCCCCCCTCTCCCCATCCTCCTCCCAGCTGGCGTCCTGTCCCCGGGTGCGTCCGGGCTTTTCGCTGACGTTGCCATCCTCTGCATCGCTCTTCCCAGCTTTCTCCTGCCTTTCCGACCCTTTGGAGCCTTTGAGGTCCGGCTTTGATCTCTCTGCCCGAGCAGCCAACTGGCTCAGCAGTGAAACGTCCTGGGTCCACTTCTCGTAATTTTTATTATTATTATTTTAAAATATTTTCCACTTAGTGGGGGGAAAAAAAAAAATCCTTGTTCCCCGTTAGCAGAATTAACAAAACTCGTGGAGTGCAAAACAGGGCTTTAAAGGAATTCAAAGTCAGCAGTAAAAGATTTGCAGCCATAACACCTAATTAAGTTACATCTCTCTTAAAACAAAATATTCCTTCTTTTTTTCAAGGCGAGGAGAAGTAAACCAGATGTGCAAACTCGCTGCCTCGCACACATGCTCTCCCCACAGAGATGGGGGATGCACACGCTGGGCTTGCCGGTCACCATCTGCCTCCTCCCATGGCCATGCCGGTGCTTGCCCGGCTCCGTCCATCCCTCCCGTGTGCCAGGTCCCCACCGCCAGCAGCCGAGACGTTGCCGGTACACGGGGTGCTGCTGCCTGCGCCATGGGCCGGGGCCAGACCGGCATCAGCTGGCAGCAATGCGGTGGGCACACGCCTGAGGCGGTCGTTGCCCTCTGTGTCCATGGAGGGTCCCGTGGGGCAAAGGGGCTGAGAGCTGCCATGGGAGACAAACGGGACCGAGCTGTGGCACAGGGCAGGAGCTCCATTCTTGAGTCCCCTTCACGTAGCAGAAAAGGACAGAGCAGTGTGTTGGGGGTGAGGCTGCAGTGTATCCCAGGGATGCAGCAGTGTCTGGGATGGGGCTGCAGTGTATCCCAGGGATGCAGCGGTGTCTGGGATGGGGCTGCAGTGTATCCCAGGGATGCAGCAGTGTCTGGGTGGGGATGCGGTGTATTCCAGGGATGCAGCCGTGCCTGGGATGGGGCTGTAGCACATTCCAGGGATGCAGTGAATGGGGGTATCTTCAGCACCACGGCTGAGTGCTTCAGTGCACTCAACAGCCACCCCCTATGGGGTGGGAATCTGCGTCCCCTCTGCAGCCACCACTGCTGTCCCAGGGGATGCAGCGGGCAGGGGGCAGCTCTGCCAGCCCAGGCAGAGGGGCAGCGTGCCGGCATGGGGGGAGCTGAACCGAGAATCGGGGCTCACACTCCTCTGCCAAGAATTAGCTTCGTGCTGCGCTGCTTCTATCAATGACAAATTTGGAACAGGTGGCACAAAGTCCCCGATAAAAAGGAGCTGGGCAGAAAGGAGAGCAGCAGAGCCCAGGGTGAGTCCATGCTCCTGGGCTTCTTTCTTTCCTCTTTCTTCCTCCTCCCCTTGGCACAGGGCACTGTTATTCCCCCGTCTTCCCCCAGACCCTCGCCTCCATCCCCAGTGATCGCTGTGGCAACCTGCAAACAAAGACAACTTCAGGGACTGCTGGCTCTATCCCGGGACGCGGGGCCAAGCTGGAGGGAGAACCTGCGAGAGGGAGAGAAAAGAAGAAAGATGGGCTTAGACAAAAACACACCATTTGGGAAGAGACAAATTGAGATGTTCAAAGGAAGATGGCAGGGGGAAAGAAAGGAGGAGAACCGGGCTGCTTCGGGCAATTGTTGGGATCAAAGCCTTTGAGGAGAAGGGAAGAGGCATTCCCTGCCCTCCCTCTGCTTGAGATGCAAATCTGGGGTCTTTAGAAATGCACAGAAAAAAAAAAGCCTCCTTGAGGACATGAATCTCTCCCGAGAGCTGGGGGACAGCAGGGAGGGATGCTGCGTGGGGTGGAGGGCAGGCTGGTGTCCCCCCCAGCCATGCTGGAGCAGCCTGAGCAGAGGATGCTCGGGCAGCAGGAGTGACCTGGCAGAGCAGGACCACTTCCCTCACCCACCTGCTTCCCCCAGCCTGAGTCCTCTTCCCTGCTTTTGGAACACCTGCGAGGCACAGGTCTCTGGAGGGGCTGCCCCATGAGGGTGCTTCCCACCACCTTGGCCCCTAAGGGCTGAGTCGCCCCTGGGGATTACGACCCCCTTTGCCTGGGGTCAGACTGTCTTTTGGGTCCCCCCCCTGCAGGGCCGATGGTGGAGTTGGTGCTGAGTCCTCTCTTCCCCGTGCTGCCCAGGTTTGCAGGGCCACAGCTGTCCTGGTTGACTTTGGTCATGGTCCCTGCCTGTTCTCCATGGTGGCCACCATCACCTCCCCTGCATTTCTCCCATCCATCTCCTTCTGCGTCCTGGAGGAGAGTCCCCAGGCTCCCTCCACCGCCCCTGTGCTGATTTATCCTGCAGGACACCATCACCATCAGCACAGGAGATGACACAGTCTGCTCTATGAACTCAAAGCCACTTGATTTCTCTTCCCACCTGATGTGGTGTCAGTATTCATGCTGGGATTTGTGCTCCCAGCCCCTGTGAGCTGCCATTGGGGCAGCAGGACTTGCTGGACCCCTATCCCCAGCAGCAGCCCAGGCCCTGGCTCAGGAACCTTCTGGAGGGTGCTGGGACGTGGAGTACCCACCACCATCTGGCAGGCTGGGTCCTGCTGCTGTCCCCTGCACCCTGTTCCTTCTTCCCTTGTGGTGGGACGGGCCCCCACATGCTTCAAGCCCCTCAGTGCTCAACTCTCTGTTCTTCCTCTGCAGACTGTGACTCCTACTGCAAGCCAGCTAAGGGCAACTACAAGATTAACATGAAAAAGTACTGCAAGAAAGACTATGGTAAGGACCTCCTCCTTCCCTGGGCAACACTGGGCTTTGCCGCAGATGCAGCTGAGGGCCAGCCGAAGGATGGCTGTGGGTGGGGGAGATGCAGATATCCCAGGGGATGGGGAGCACCCAGCATGGAGAGGGGTTCCCCAAATCAGCCCTCCCAAAGATGTGATGGATGAGACAGGTGGGGCTGCTAGGGACAGGCAGTTCCCATCGCCAAAGCTTCCTTTGGGGAGCAAGGCAAAGCATCCCCCGTGACCATGCCTCCCCCTCTTTTCCCTCAGTGGTCCAGGTGAACATCCTGGAAATGGAGACAGTGGCCAACTGGGCCAAGTTCACCATCAACATCCTCTCTGTCTACAAGTGTCGCGACGAGCGGGTCAAGCGGGGCGACAACTTCTTGTGGATTCACCTGAAAGACCTGTCCTGCAAGTGCCCCAAGATCCAGATCAGCAAGAAGTACTTGGTCATGGGGATCAGCGAAAACTCCACTGACCGGCCAGGACTAATGGCCGACAAGAACAGCCTGGTCATCCAGTGGCGGGATGCCTGGACACGCCGTCTTCGGAAACTGCAGCGGCGGGAGAAGAAGGGGAAGTGCGTGAAGCCCTGAGGGGTTTGCACCCATCCCGTCCCACCCTGTGCTCAGCCCCAGCCCGGCTGTGCACTGCCAGACTGCGCCCAGAAACTCTGTACATATATATAGTGTGATCGGACTCTTCTGTCTATAGTGTATATTTTGGCAATGGTTTCCCTTTGTGTGTGCGAGTGCACGCGTGGGTGTGCGTGTGGGTCTTTTTCTCTAAGTGTGTATTAAAAATAACACAGTAATGACAAACCTTTAATGAGGAGCAAAGCGGAGTGGGATCCTGTGGGTGCCTGTCGCCTGAAGGAGCTTGAAGGGGATTGGTGTCCTGCTCTGGGCATGCTGTTCGTAGCACTCGTTTTCTAGGCTTTTCATTTCGCTTTAACAAAGTCTTCTTCTGCCCGGTGTTGACATCTGAGTTGACAGCTCCCCTTCTCCAGCGTCCAGGCCTGCCTCTTCCTCACTCTCTGAGAACATGCTGCTGTCAGACTTCTCTCTGCCCTTCTCCTTACCCAGTAGGAACAGGAGGTCAGTCTTCTGTCCTTCACCCCAATGTTCATACGGGCAGGCTGAGTGGAAACCATCTGATGCTGCAGAGGGACCAGCCCCAGGAGCTCCACCAGGACAAACAAACGAACTTTTGCAAGGCCTGATTCTCTGGTGATGTCGGGTTTACACAGACCAACGCTGTCACCTGGGGCAGGACCCATGCGATGCTGCAGTGTCATGGGGAGCAGTCAGGTCCTGGCAGTGGGTTGGTGGCCGCTACCAGGCAGAGCTGTGTCCACCGGGAGAAAGGGACAGACTTTGCAACCCCCTGGCTGTTACCTATCCTGGTGCATAGTCCAGGCAACCCGTCAGGAAAGACCTGGAGACACCCATTTTCCCCTCCATGTCCACCAAGGCTATAGCCTGCACTGCCAGCAGGACCTGGGGTGGAGCGGAGAGGCTGACCAGAGCCATAGTGTATCACCATCATCCACCCACTCAGGTCTATGTCCCTATGTTCTCAGCTGGTACCAACTGACATAATTCCACCTATTTCTGTTGAGCTGACACCAAGTGACCATCTGCCTTGGTGTGCATCCTTCAGAGCTGGCCTGACTGCATGCTCTCCTGGGAAGTATTGCTGTGGCCAAGGTTGTCCGAGGAGATGCACAAGGCAGAGGTGGCAGGAAGAGAGAAGAGCTTTCATTGACCCACCTCTAGTCTTTTATATCTTCTTCACCCTGTATTAGTCTCCAGTTCAAACAGACATCAGTATCTTACCATGTTGAGATTGTAGCGGTCTTGGCATAATAAATATGAGTAGAAATAATAGGTGCTCTGACAATAGCTATTCCTTTCCCCACAAACCTTGCCTTGCACATTAAATGGCTCAGGGAGGTATTGTAGCCTACTAGTCTTCCAGTGCTTTAGGATGGTGCTTTGCCCTTTGGAGCTCACAGCAGCTTGTGTGGACTCCCCACCCCACGGGTGCTCTGGTGCTTCTGTGTTCCAGCATCCCAGGGTGATGCTGGAGCCTGCAGCAGAAGAGACTGGTGGAGCACTTTAGGGCTTCAGGACAGGGGAGTGAATAGCTAGGCACTGGAGGATGTCTGTGTGAACATGCAAGTGCCCTAGTCGAGGAGCTCCATGCATTGGTGAAGCTGCTGGAGATGCTGGAAGTGGCTTTTCAGAGATGATGAGGGCCTGCAGTGCCATCTTTCAGATCCCATGGATGCTGGGGTGCCTACATGGGGTATAGGCAGAGTTAGGGGGAGGCCAGAAGCTGATGGGAAAAGGGTATGTGGGACCACTTGGGCTTGGATGAGCTGGTCCTATGCCTCATTCCTGACATGGACCCCTGCCTTCCCTCCTCCAGCAGAGCTGAGGGGACCCTCCTATCCCTGGTTCTTCTTGATCTGGTTGTCACAGACTATTGGCTTCTGCTGTGAGATGGCCTTTGAAGTCCATGGGTCACCCAGCCCTCGTCTTCCTCCCAGGGCTGCCCGCACCCAGGAGCCTGGGAAGCAGAGCTGCTGCCCTTGCCCCAGGCTCACTGACCCCATGCACCTGACAGTCCTCACGCAAGAGTCAGTGGTGGAACACTTTGGTTGTGCATGGCCGGGGCTCCCCACAGCCCCAGGGGCTGCTCGGCATCACCCCATGGGGTGCAGGGGCTCTCTGGCCTCTCTTCTCAGCAGCTGCAGCCCACAAAAGAGCAGGGGGTCACCACTGCCCCATGGGCATGGATGCTCATCAGGGCAGGGCTACAGAAGGCACGTGCTTTCTCCAAGCAAGTACAGCCTTCAGGAGAGTCATGATTGTCTGTGCTCCCCAAAAAGTGCTCTGCAGAGCCTGCTGGGGCAGGAGGCTCCAGGGTTTCCCTTGGCATCTGATTTCTCCTCCCTTGAAGCAGGGCATCTCAAACTCTTTGAGGACTTTGGTGCTGGTGGCTGAAGTTCTCGGTTTATCCTCCCAGTCGGCTCTACCCTCTTGTTTCAGCTCTGCTACTGAGACTTCTGATGAGGAGGGATGGCTCCCAGCTGGTGTCCCAGTGCACACGGGTGTCCTGCTGGGGCAGATAAGACACACTGGGGCAGGACCACCACATACTCCATGGGCTGCCACTGAGGAGAGGAGCTCTCCCACTTTTGGCTGGGGGATGTCCAAAAATCCTGGCCAAAAGACTGGAGCAGGCCACTCTGCACCTTCACTTCGGTTGGTGCCTGGAAGGCGTTTTCCTGACTTCCCCTCCTTGTGTCACCCCAAAGTCTGAAGCAAGCACTCCTCTTTCTTCTTCCTCTCCCTCTGCCTGTACAGTCAGCTGGAACCCCCTGCACGTGGGTTCGGCTGTCCCTGGGACACTGGTGCTGGGTCAGCCAGAGCTGGTGCCGGTGTGCCGACCATGGCGGTGGAGGGACCACGGGGTTGCACAGAGATGCTGCTTGTCCTGCCCTGCAGCTTGGGGCAGGGCTCGGCACAGTTTTGGGGGAGGGCTGCAAAACCAAGCTGGGGCTGCTGTGCCCTCCTCGCAGGGATGCTGCTGAGTCGGCTCTGATGGCTCTCCCTTTCCATGCCCCTCTTACGCAGGCGAGCAGGTCGTTGGGAAAAGATGCCCTTTGCAGAGGGGGCTGGTGACATCGCATCCAGCCTGCACGCAAGCCCTGCACGGACTTGCGCTGCACAGCCCCGCACCGCTGTGACTCTTCTGTCTGCCTTTAATCAAAGCCGGGTACCAAACATGGCCAGAGGCATCCCCAGGTGCAAAGGGGACCACCCTGGCCAGGGAACCCAGCCTGCCAAGCCATCCAGATGCCTGCCACGGTGGGTTTTTTGGGTGAAACGATGCTGCCCAGGGGATTTAGACACGGAGCTGCTCCCAGACGCATATTTAAATCCCCACACGCATCCAACATGCCTTTTTATCTTCTTTTCTGTTTGCTTTATAATTTAAGTGTATGACTGGTCAGGGCAGATCCAGGATGCCGGTGGGATCCTTTGTGAGTCACCTCGTGCAGATTTGGGGGTGGGCTCTGCCGTGCTTCGTGGGGTGCCCTGGGCCTGGCTGCTGGGACATATGTCCTTGCAAACACCGCCCCCGGGGTGCCCATGCAGGGGGATGCTGGCCCTGCAACCTGGTGGTGTCTGTGAAATATGTAAAAAGAAAAGCCATTGAATGTTATGGACCACAGTGTAACATATATGACATGTGCCTTTGGGGAGTTTATTGTTATTTTATTATTATTATTTTTAATAACAAGAATCTAATAAGTACCAACCACCTCCTTCTGTGTCTTCTTTGCCAGCACAGGCAGTTTGCATGTGGGCTGGAAAGGTGGGGGGCTTTGCCAGGGGGTTTCTCTCTCCCATCACCCCCAGCTCTGCAGGTCGGGGCTGTGATGACCCACAGGGTTTCACAAGCACTGGAGGAACTTCCCCACAGCTTTGTATCTGGATGTGAGGGGGCTCAGAGCGTGCCGTGGGGCCAGCTCTGAACACCCCCAGGTGAACCAGGGACCAATGGCTAATGGCCCATTGTGGCCCCCAGGCTTGGCTCTGCAGTTGTCCACCCTTCTGGGTACAATAGGGACAGCAGATCCCCAAAGAGCTCTTCCACCTCACCCAGGCCAAGTCACCAGCCCCCAACTGTCTTCTTTGTACTTGTTGGGCTCATCAGGCAAGTGGGGGGCTCTCCCCAAGCCCCCACCCACCTCCACTTCTCTGGCAGCTCAAGCATCTGGAGTTACCCAAACCTGGAGGACTTTGCAGCCACAGAGGTTAAATAGCTGGAAAAACTCTTCCACTTTCCCATCATGACTCTCCAAGAGCTCTAACTGAAAAAAACAGGAACATTAATGATATTACTTGCTGTTTATTTTATTTAGGTATTGTTTTTATATACTCATTAATGGCTTATGTAATTATTTCATTGCCGTTCATAACGTTAACATTTAAACAAAGCCACAGTTAAAAGAAAGAGCAATCGAGCCAAATTTCCAGTAGGCTTAACTGCTTTCAAAGCTAATTTGAGGGGGGAAAAAAAGGGATAATTAGCAGTCAAGCAAGCAATTGCCTTCCTGCCCGCACTGACGCAAGGGGAGGCTGGTTGGCGCAGCTCTGGTAGGCTGAAGCTGTGCTGGGGGACTTCCACGGCAGGGCTGTGGGGTGTGGGCTGAGGCCACCCCCTTGGTGGTGGGGAGTGCTTGTCACTGCGGGGTGCTGCCAGAGCCCGTGGGTGACACCGGGGCCGCAGGTGGGTGACTTGGGTGGCCGCAGGGGATGCTGCGCGGTCCTGGTGGCCACGGCTTCACAAGGACAAGAGATGCTGCAGAGCAAACCCGCCTTGCCAGAATGAAGGCATACGTTTTCCAAAACAGCTTTTCGAGGAAAAAAAAAAAATCAATTCAGTAAAGGATGGGAAAAGACTTCGGCACGCTCCAGCATGCTCCTGTTTCCTAGAGCGCAGATCTCACCCACCCCGTGCAGAAGCTGGCTGAGCTCAGGCGTGCGCTGAGAAACGCCGTGCCGGGACCAACTGCTCCAGGCGGCGGATCCCTCGTCCCCACGCGGGAAGGGCCAAAACGACCATGCACGTTTTGCATCAGTGTTTTGGGTTTTTTTTCAACAGACCTTTTCCTGGTATGCAGCAAAATGTTTGAGATTCAAAGGCGGCTGAAAGAGAGGCCAAGTTTGCGAGTTCCCCCCTGCTTTGGGACTGAATTTTGCAGCTGGTTGAAATTTTTCTCATTTCAAAATGCCAATGGTAATTTTTCATGGAAACCCGGAATTTGGCCAAGAAAAGAAGCAAAATGTGAGAATACTACAGAAAACTCGATGCCGTCCAGCCAGCTCCAATCACAAGATATCACAAGAGCTTGGACAGCAGGAACCCCAACCTCAGTGGACAGACAGACAGGTGGATGGGCAGACAGAATGATGCATACACAGATTATTTCCCATCACTTTGCTCTTGGCAACCAAAGTCCATATAAATGAAAATAGACCTGAATCCCACAGGAAAACATCTCCACAAAGAGCATTTTGCTTGGCCAACAGTACACAGCTCAGTGTTGGGCTCTGGGAACACGCTCCCTGGTGAGGAGCTGTGTCTCTAAGTAGGGGCAAAGACCTACTTGGTATGGCCTGATGTAGTCTCCTTGTTCTCCTTGCTCCCTTGATGCTCTCTGGTACACAGAACAACTTCTCTATCCTGTGATGCAGATCCACGTGGGTCTTAGTAGAGGCTGCAGTCGTCGCAGAGCAGTGATGGTGGCTCTGTCGGCCCATCCTTTCCATGCTTTTGTGGTTAATAACATGAAAAGTGGTACCTTGTCTCCTGTGGACATGGTGTACTTAGGGAAGGGTGGCCTGCTGCCATTCCTCCATTGTGGTGACCTGTCCAATGACCCCACTCAGTGCCACGTCCTCCACCCTGGCTCTGCCATGCCCTCGGTACCACAGCACTCTCTCTGCCACCCTTTACCCAAGCATGGCGTTTTACTTGGTGCTTTACAAGCCTCACAAGCCTCGTTATCCTCCCAAATTTTGCTTCCTAAGCAAACCTCAGCCTCTACATTTCCCAGCCCTCCTCCTGCCCTCCCAGCCCCAACCAGGGCTCTTCCAGCCACCCATACTCCTGCTGGAGAGGCTGCAGGACCAGGGCAGGATGAGCTTTTCCCACTCATGACCATGTCAGCCAAGTGCGCAGAGGGTTTAGCTGCTCCAGCCACTCTCATCCTTGCAAAACGGTGAGAAACGTGCTATTCTTCAAAACGCCAAGTGTATTTTTACAAGCCTTGGGGGCATTTATTACATCAGAGTTAACCACGACGTCATTCATTCATTTGTTCATTTATTCTTTCATCCAGTCTATCTATCTCCCTGTTCATCTTTATTAGGGCACAATTCACTGGTTAAACACATGCTCTCCGTGTGCACAGGATACCCCACACCCGTCTGGGGCATGGGGAGGCAGGGGCTCAGTTCAGCAGAGTCTGGAGAGCGGGGAGGCAGCTTCCCATGTCGGCCATGTGGGGGGAACATGAGGAAACCATTAATCGATGGGCTGGCTTGCCCCGTGTTTTCCTAAGGAAGAGCCGAAGATGGGGAATGGCTGGGGTCAGCGGGGCACCATCTGGAGAAACCCGCTGACTCCCTCCTGCCGGGGTTTTCCCACCTCAGTGGCGGTGGAGAGGACAAGGCGAAAGAGAAGATCGGTCCCCACGAGTGCCCTGGGGATGGGGGGACCCTGCTGCATCTGTGCTGCGTTGGCCCTAAGGCATCACTGCAATGTTGCACCATGATGTTTGCCAGTGGCACAAAAAGAGCATCCTGCCCAGGGATGCTGCTGCCCCAGCAGAGCTGTGCTGGTCCCCCTGTGACTTGGACTCGGCATCACTGCGCCTCCTTCCAGGCTTTTACCCCTCAGCTGCTGCCACAACCTCATCTTCCCCTGTTTAATCCTCTGCCATTCGTGTCCCCAGCCTGCGAGGCACGGGACCCAGGTGGGATTGCTTGGTCAGGGGAATGCTACATCTCTGTTAAGGCAATGACACGCTGGGGGCCTCTGCACGGGGCAGGATCAGGCCCTCACTGCCAAACCGCCAGCCGGCATCCATTGAAACAAGTCCTCTATTTACACAGCCACCACGAGACTCAAATAAACGGCCAATGTTTTCATCTTGGACAAGACGCACTACCCCGAAAGCCTTGAGAACGGGCCTCTCCGCTGTCAAAATAAACACCACCCACCACTTCCCCCGCGGCGCACCCACGCGATGGGAAACCATCAGCCTTTGTTTATTCGGAGGAGCGGGGAGAGGTGGCACGTCCAGAAGGCGTCTGGTGCTGGGGGAGTTCAGAGGAGGGATCGCCTGTGGGAGAGCCGGCAGCGGGCACGCAGCCACCGCCTGACTCCTGGGCTTGTCACGGCAGGGACCACCGTCCTGCTGACGGCACAGGGAGAGAGGGGATGGAGATGAGGCAGAGCGGACAGGGCTCAGCACATCCAAGGGGTCCAGAGGCCTCTCCCCAGCACCAGCATCCCCATAGAGACCTCTGAAGCAGCAGTGCAAAGCTGGGTGCTGCGTCCCGCCTGTGCCCTGCCAGACAGATGACAGCAGGAGCAAAGCTTCTCCAGTGCTTGCAGCTCCAGGGCTGTGCAATGGGTCACTAACCCAACCTCATGGCCCTTTGAGGCTTTTGGTATGTGGTGACCCTTAAGCGTCCCTTCCCAGTGCTGCTGGCTGCCCACACTGTGATCCCTGAGACCCCAGGGCCCAGCCGGGATGGGGTCGGTGCTGCTCGGGTCGGTGCCCCAGGAGCCCTTGGTGCTCTCCACGCCATGACAGCAAGGGCTTGCTCCTCCATCAGGAAGCTCAGCAGAGCCCAGCAGGCTCTGGCTCATGCATTGAGCCAGAAATTGGAGTGGCTTTGGCCAGTTCACCCATACAGAGTTTCTCACTGGCCCTTTTCCAGCAAAGCTGGACAGTGACTGAAGCTGGGAGCCAGCAGGGTGACCTAAGGGTGGCCAGGCAGCACTGTCCCCATCACCAGCAAGGCTCAGCTGCTCCTCCTGCCCTGCCCGGGTCCGAGCCACACAGCAGCAGCCCTGTGGGTGCTGGTCCCCACCTCCATCCCCATCCCTCACTCCAGCACTCAGCTCCTCGACTTCACGAGCCATCCCTTTCCAGCAACCTGCCGGCTGGTGCAGGGAAATTCCCCATCTTGTCCGTTAGGCAAAATTAGCTCTCAGGGAGCACCTGGTGAAATCCCGGAGCATTCGTCTGCTCCGGGCGCTTTCAGACTTTTCCCTGGCATCCAGCGGGACAGCCGTAAATCTCCGCTACTGCCTCCGAGTCGAACATTTCCTCCGAGCCCCATTATTAATTTTCTGAAAGATCCCATAAACCCCCAGATGGAAAAATACAGAGATATTTGCACATGTGCCGTAAAACACATTGCCCATCTATTTCAAATGGATGTGGCAATATATAAAACATACTTAGGGCATGAGCCAGGTTTCACGGTATTTAAACAAGGCGGCATGATGTAATTGGAATTTACAGTATAGGAGCAGCTTGAAGCTGGGACTTGGTTGCGTACCATATATCTTCAATCTCCTGAAGATTTGGCCTGCTTTATAATGCCAAATGCCTTTTGTACTCGTCGCCTATATTTTAAGTGGATGAACAGCTCCTTTCGTGAAATATAAGGGTTGGAAAATATATATTTTTTCCATCTGAATTTTGCAGCCTCTCCACAGAAGAGAAATCTGCCCTGTCCCCCTTGCAAACAGCGCGTATTGCCAGGGATGCAGGTGTCTCAGAGCTTCGCTTCCTTCATCCCTCTGCTTGGATGGCTCCTGTCCCTGGACAGCACAACGTGCCACTGCCTCTCCTGTGCCATGGCCTTGAGCCCCAGAGGCTCTGGGGGGTGGGCGTGAGGACCCATTGCCCACAGCCACTGTTCCCCGGGGCAGGAGAGGGTGGTGAGCCCCAGTGCTGCTCCCTGTTGCTGGGAAGAGCAGTCAACGCTCCAGGTGCTGCTCAGAGGCGTGTGGGCAGGAGGTGCTCCAGGCAGAGAGTAGACCCTGGAAGAGGTGTTGCTATCAGGTCCCCCCAAAAAGATGCTCTGGCAAAGCCGGTCAAATGTGCCCCCCACCTCCCTGCAGCCCCTTCAAGCCAGCACTGGGAATAGGGGGCAATGGGAGGATATCTGGAGAGCCGGGGATGCTCAGAGGCCACCAACAACAGAGCTGTCCCCAAACTGTCCCCAGCACTGGTGTAACCATCTCGCTGCCATCGCTCCACAGGACAGGGTGGGCAGACAGACGCAGCAAAGCTGGAGATTTTTCGACTCCGGCAGCCCAGTTCCTCACAGTGAGGTCCTGGTTTCTCATCCCCTCCCCATGCTGCTCAGACCCCCTGTGCTGCTCACCGCTGTAGGACATCTCTGGGGAGGTGGGGGGCCCCAGGGGGGCTGCGGCCGAGCCAGTCCCTCCCTGCTACACCCCCTACCTGCCTTACTTGTACCCTTCCTATAGCACCCGCCTGGCCCAGGGGAACCCTCCAGCACAGATTGGGGTCTGCAGCCCAGCGTGGGAAGATGGTGCGGCCCCATGGTTAGGGCAGGGAGATGGTTACGTGCCCTGTTCCAGGCCTGGGGTTCCCCCAGCCAAAGAGAAAGGCAAAAAAAGGGAAAGGCAAAAGATACGAAAGCATAAAAATTGAAATTTTGCTCATAGATGACGTGGTGGCTCCATCCCAACTAGTACTATGGGTGGGCTGTGGGCACAGGGTTGATGGTGCCCTGGTCCCCAGCCCATGAGTGCCAGGGCGGTGGTGGGGCTCTGGGGTGGCTGCAGGCACTCAGAGGGGTGCTGGGGAGCCCACCTGCAAGCCCTGGGGTGAAGAGAAAGTGCCAGAAGCCGGAGCCCCTCATGCCTGCCAGCTTCAGGCAGGGCTGGTGGACCTGATCTGGCCAAACTCACTGGCCCTCTCTCCATGCTCCTCTGAGCATCCAGGGGGTTCAGATAAGGAATTTTAAAAAAAATGAATAAATCAAGTCATTCCCTTTTGGCAGAAGGAAAAGCCCTCCAAAAAATGTCGGTTAGCAATAATCCAAGTGATTTGTTTGGAAAATTTTGAAGCACAGGTCCTCCAGAGAGCCAGGATGGCCTCTCGGCCTTGCTCTCCAGAGCCAGGAACCAGGAGCCAAGACCCCAGCTCCAGGGCAGCAAGCCTAGAAACTCTCATAGCCACAGCTCGAGCTGGAGCCCAGTGGAGCTTCAAGCCACCTGCAGCTGAGCCAGGACCAGGACCTCCACCTGGAGCCAGAGCTGAGCCTCCCCGGGGGCTCTCCAGATGCAGGGGTCCAACCTCCCGGTGGCTGGGCCGGCTGCTAAGGAGGGGTCCAGTCAGCTGGCTCAGTTCAGACAAACTGGCTTTTTCACCAGTTTGATTGGGAATTTTCAAACTAGCCCAAGCTCTTGACCATCAAGCACGGTGCTGGCCACAGTTGGATGAGACACAGGGGCTGGTGTGTGCTATCTGCTGGTGTGGAAACCAGGTTATTTCGCCTCAGCAGCCCCTGCACATGCCACGCCAGTGGCAGACCCTGAGGTGCCATCCTGCAGGACATTTTCCTGCTCCACAACTTCAGACTTAATTCCTGGTCATGAATGGGCTGAACTGATCTGCAGAATTGCACTAGCAACCATCTGTTAGCTGGACAGTACTTGTGGTTTCTCTAGACCTCAAGAGGCCTTCTCTATCATTTTCTGAAGGGCTCTTACTGCCGGACAGAAGGTCTCTGAGGGTTTCTCATGAGGTTCAAGTGCGTACAGCACGGTGGAAACTCCTCAACAAGGTTGTGTGAGTGTGCACTTCCAGCCCTCAGACCTCTTGGACACCAAGCTATCAGAAGATATTGCACATCAGCTCTTTGGAAGCCAGGAGCCTTTCCATCATTGCCATGAGGGAGGCTAAATAGGCAGGCATCTGGAATCACTTCCCATGCTCGAGAGTTTGGCCTTCACCAGGCCAAAGGATCAGCCTCACCTAAGCCTGCATTTCTGGCATTCAGCTAACTCTCATGGGATGTGTCCTGCAGAGGTGTTGGCATGAGCAGGTTGGCACAACGCACTGAGCTCCATGGTATAAGTGGTGGAGGTGCCTGGCTCGTCAGTTGCTCTGGGGCAAGTGGCAAATTTCTGGTGTGGGTTAAATGACGTAGAGCTGCATTCCGTCATCCTAACTGGCTCTTAATGGCATGTTTCTCTGAGATGAGCTCTCCCGGGCTTGTTGGTAGTCATGCACGGGATGCCATCTGGTTGTTTCTCTAGGCTGACTGCAGTGGTCATCCAATATTTCAGCTCATTAGTTCTAAGGGAAAGGGGAAGAGGAAGGCAACAAAATGAGCTACCCCCATGGTGCTATTTGTCAGGGTACTTTTACAGACGTAAGAAAAGAAGAAAGCAGATGGTTTAAACCCCATGGCTTTATCTAAAGAGTCTACAAAACCCCGCAGGGAAGGGGTGAGATTGCCAGAAGCTGGGAGCATTCAAACCCCTGCAAAGCAGCTCTGACAAATGGATGGAGCTGGAGGTGATGGCTCAGGAGGGGATAGCGTAGATAATAGGAGACAGGCACTGAGCTAGTGATTCTCTGCCTGAAGAGGTTGCAGATGGAGCAGCTGTAGGACATCAGAGACACGCAACGCCTTTGTCTATATGGCACATGGTGGGCACTGTTGCCGCAGTGCTGACCGGCACAGAACAGATCTTCAGCAGAAGTCCAGAAACATAACTGAGAAACCAGATTTCTCTATCTCTGGATCTTCCTTTCACATTCTCACCACCCTCCTCCATCTTTGACTTATTCATCTCTCTTGCCTTTGACCTCTCCCCTCCTCCCGCCAAACTTTCTCTTTTCCCAAGTTTCTTGCTGTTTGGCTGCTCATTCTCCCATTCCCGTCAGGGATGATAAATCACCTCTTTGGATGAGCGTCATCAACATACCAGACTCATCCTTCTTTTGACCTCCTCGGCACTCAGCCACTTCCAGGAGGTAAGAACTGGACCCAATTATGCTGGAGAGGAGATCACCAGTTGACCCGGTGAAACAAGAACCAGTCTCTTCCCCCTTTTTAATCCAGTCACAAGTCCTGCACTCCCAGTCTTACATGTTCAGTGGAGATGGCACATCCCTCCGGCCATCATGCTGTGCATCCAGCTGGAGCACCTCATGCTAAAGAGATGGCCGTGTACACGTGCCCCTCTCTTTCTCTTGATCTCCCTTACCTTGCGCCCTGCTTTCCCTCCCCCAACATACATCTGCTCACACAGTTCCAGAGAATTCGTTTCATCTCACCATTGAGCCGTTTATTTCTTTCCAGAGAGTTAAAAGCCTGTCTCCCTTGATTTAGTGAGTCAAGAGTGGCTGGGAGGGAGGGGGGAGAAGAAAAGAATGAAAGAAAGAAATAAAATAATGAAAAAAAGGTCTTGGGAACATCTGGAGTTGCTCTTAAGCAAGACGCAATATTCTCGGCCAGATGTTGAGTGACTGGCTTCTACTTGGGAAATGTCAATGTGTCAGACGTCGAAATCCCACCCGACACCACCTTCCCTTCCCCTCTTTGCTGCCTCCTTGCTCCGCTTTGGTTGTGCTGCCTGCAGCATCCCATTGGGATGGCACCAAGAGGAAGGGGCAGTCTGTCTGGGACCTTGCTATGTGTCACCAGGAGACATCAACGGGCTGAGCTTGTCACTTGGAAACAACTGGTTCGCCAAGCAGAGGGTTATGGAGAGGCTGCGTGAGCTCATGGCAGTGCTGCGTGTGATGGATGAGGCAGAGCCAGGCAACGGAGGAGGCATCTGCAAGCGGTTTCAAAAAGCCAGGAATAGGGCTGCAGCAGGACGGTCTGGGTGGTGAAGACATCTGAGATCTCTGGCAGTGAGGCTTTCCCAGCAAGGCAAAGCAAAGACTTTTCTCAATCCCTGGGTGAACTCAGCTGAGCAGACAGCTGCCAGCAAGGCAGGAATGGCACAGGCACGCCGGTGGTCCTGGGACCGCTTCCCCAGAGAAAGGAGCTCTTGGACAGACCAGTCATACTGAATCATCGTCATCAGTGTAAATGGACTATGAGGATTTATACCGACTCCAGAGCTGTCCGGGCGAGCAAGGAGAGCACGTCAGCGAAAGCTGCCGTAGCTGAGGGGGTGACATCCATCCTGAGCCAGACACGCTTCGTGTACCACGACACCCTGCTGGAGGTGTCATCCCTCACGGGCTGGACGTGGCACATCTGTCAGCTGCCCAGGCTGGCACTGCAGAGGTCTCTGCTCTTGGGGGGTGCCCCTCTGCAGTGCCCTGGACGCGGTCCATCACCCCCCACCCCATAGTGCCCATCCATCATTGAGCCGGCGCACCCAGCAGCACCACCCAGGGATGCTCAGGAGTGAAATATTCCTTCTTCCCATTGGTGGTTTATAAATTATGAGCCATGACATGAAAAAGCAGAACTGGGAGTTAATCAGAGGAAAATCCCAGTAGGCTGCTCAGGAGGAGGACTGGCACCCCAGGGCAAGGGCAGTGCTGGAGGCTGCAGAGGCTGAGGTCTGTCCATTTGAGCCAGACCACCTCTTTTACACAGAGCTGGCCTCAGCTCCCAGTGCTGTTACTCCAGGGCCAAGCCTCCTCTAACCTGCTGCTCTTCAACTTCCTACAAGCCCAGGCGTGTGCTTGGTTGGTCCAGGGGAGTAACTATGGCCAGGACCATCCACCTCCCTTCACTCACACCATTCTGAGGATCAGTAAGGAAAAGGACCACTACTGCTGCCAGTCAAACCCAAGCACTGTCTAGGGCCTTGTAGGCAGTGTTCGCCTCCCACATCTCATTATGGTGGGTGCCAGGAACCCAAGGTTTATGGGCAACCATGTGGGTTTTGGGGAGCTGGAATCTATCCTCATGCCTCAGCGGTGTCCAAGTACCAGGACAAGCTCCCCAGGGCTCATCCAGGGCCTTCCCACATATCGGAGGTTATTCTGGGTGCACGAAGCACCACCAGTGTCTTCCCATGTCACTGAACTGGACCAGGTTAAGCAGAGACCTCTCTCCCCAGCGTGAGTGGGAAATGAAGTGTGGAGAATAAAGGACAAGCTGAGCCATCCCTCTCATCACCAAACCCTGCCTGCGTGTGGTTCCCTCAGCAGGCATTGAGTCATGTCACAAGGCTGCGGTGGCTGGAACCTGCCCATAAGAGGCTCCAAGTCACACCAGTGGTGCCCATGCCCAGGTGAACCCTCCTGCTTGGAGAGGGGTCCCTTTGTGTGCTGCTCTCCACCTCCTCACTAGCTGCAGGGTCCCAAAGCCCACTCGCACCCTCTGGTTATTGTCTGAAGAAGCTGAGGAACCTCAGCCAGAAGAAGCATCTTCTGCCTCTTCAGGGCAGGGACAGAGACCACCTTAGCCAACATATGGAGGAAAGATGCAGGACTAAGGCACGTGTCTGGGTCCTCCTTCGGCCATCCCTGCATGTGTTTCCTTTTCCTGGATGGAAAAATAATAGCTGAAAGCCATCTGCCGAGAGCACAGGAGCAACCCAATCTTTCCATCTCCCCTTGGTCCAATAGCCTCCTCCTCTCCTGGCACAGGTGGTGCTGCAGGACACGCGGTCCTCCCGTCTCTGCTGGTCCCAGCCCTGCATGTCCCAGGACATGTGGACACAAAGAGGTGTCAGCTGTGCCCGTTGCTCAGCCGCAGTCTGCAGCAGGAGGGCTTCATCCCCACTGTGACCTGGTGCATTGGCAGGGAAGGTCTGGGGGACAAGGGACTGCCAACTGCTCAGGTGTGACCTTCTCTGGGTGCCCAGAGCCTTTATGTCTATGTAACATCAAAGCTCTGTGCTATGAGAGGGGACATTTACAGTCCCTAATCAGGGGAGGGTTCCCAGCATGCAATCTGCACAGAGACAGAAGCACCTCTGAGCAGTGAATCAAGCTCTGGTCCCCTTTCTGGAGGCACATCCTTCCCCACACTGCCTGGGGAAGCCTCTGATGCTCTACCTCTCTACAGAGGTGGGATTAGCAGGGCCCAATCCCATATTGTGTGGGGTCCCTCTCCCGTGGACCAAGCTGCCCTCCAGGGGTGGACGTGGGGTGGAGTGGGGTGAAAATGCCAAGTGTGGGCACTGGATGAGCCAGATCCTCCAGGAGACCCCCATGGGGGATTCCCCACTCCACGGCACGATACCCCATGGGAGTGGGGGACCAGAGCACAGGCACAGCCCTGGTGGGGCTCAGGTGGCCACGGTGGTGGGGCTGGGGGTGGCCGTGGTAATGACAACCAGGTGAGCGGGCAGCGATAAGCCCCCAGGAATGCGGCGGCGGCAGCTGCCGGCCCGTGGCTCGCTCAGACCTTGGATGGGCCAATTAAGTAAATAGAAAATTTGGAGTGTGGGATCAAAGCCGGAGCGCGCGGGCTTTATTTATTTGGAAAAGGTCAGATTATATTGGCAGATGTGTTAAAGGAGAGAGGAAAAAAAAACCTTTCAAAAACATTGGCCTTGATTTGAGGTTTCCTGACGGGCGGGCCGGGTTGGGTTTTTTTTTTCTTTCTTTTTGGGCCACGGCTGGGTAGGACCGCTGGCAGCACGGGGGGCGGTGGGTGGGAAGGGCACGTCCGGCAGGTTTGCCCACTCTGGGCTCACCGCCCCTGCCCACCCGCCTCTGGGCCCCCTCTGCCAACACCACCAGCCCCAGAAACAGGGGTCCCTCTGGCTCGGAGCCCATGCCCCATCACGTCACGCTGGCTACGGTCCTCTGCAGCTGGGCCCTGTGCTGTGGTCCCCAGCCAGCCGGGGAGGTGGTCTCCAAGGTGGACCTGACGGACTCTCTCCACTGCTTCCCTTCCCGGCCCCCCCCAGCTCCTCCGTCAGTGCTGGGCTTGGCACCACGAGGCGATGCCATCATCCACCCAGTGCCACCCTGGCTGTCCCCAGCCATCCCAGCTCACCATCCCACCACTGCTTTGCTGCCTTTTTGGCTTGTACAAGGGGAAAACCCACCGGACCAGTGCCCCCAAGCAGGGGCAGGAGAGTGTCCAGCATCGCCTTGCTCTGCCCATCCCGCTTGGAGGCTCACTCGCCCAGAAGGCGCAGGGGGACCCCAGGATTGCTTGTCATTGATGAGTCTGGGGACATCCCCAGTGCCATCAGCGCTGCCAGCAGTGTTTCCCAGCCCCTGCCCTGGCTGGG